>NW_027115847.1:175542-192991 GCF_000696795.3 Halyomorpha halys
CCTCCTCAGGGCCGAGAATGTGTAAAAAAGTTTGACATGTCCAGGAAGGGCCTGCACCTGGTTAATTTGATTCTGGTCCCTTGTCACAACCTGTCATTTTGTGTTTTGACACTTAAAGATCAGCCAATCTAATTTTCTCAGGGGCCTCTGGTAATGTGACAAACTTAATAGAGATGTTTTCATATCTGGGGACACTAAAAGCTTCATAGAAGGATACCCTGACCAGGCATATGGGGAAGATGACAAAATACCTTAATAATACCCAGGATAGTCAAAAGACCGATACATAGTAGGCTTAACTAGTTCATTAACCTTCATTCACTTATTGGTATAAAATATTAAGTCCAAGGGTCTATGGGTTTCTACTGTTTTTTTATAGGATTTATTTTGTAAATTTGAGCATTAGGGTTTGCATTAAAGACTATTTAACCTCAGAGAAGATAAAGAATGTACATCATTGGACCAATCAGCAGAGGGATTATTTAAATAACCAATTATAAATGCATCATCGTATGATATTTTGATAAATATTTTTAACAACAGAATACTGATCAAGAAAGAGTTGCAGTTTTTAGTTAATCACTGACTGTCAGGTGGAGCAGTAATTCTGGAAGTTAGGTTTTTCTGACGATCAATTTATGGTAGGTAAAGTGTTTGTAGGAGTGAAAGTGTATTGCCAAGTGATGGTGTTAGTTATAAGGAATATTTGAGTGAAAGTTGGTCACAATCTATTGATAGATTGAAAAGTTGCAGATAAATAATAGGACAACAACTTGCAGCCATTAATGGTCTGGAAGTGTATGAAAGTGAAGTTTAGGATCTTTGAGTTGGCCTTGGTGAGAAAGAAGTTGAGAAGAGGCTGGGACCTGTATTTGTTATGGAAAATAAGGTACATACAGATATTTTAAAGAAATTTAATGGGTTTAAGTTAATTGGAAATACTTGGGAGGAGATCAAGTGTTTTCGGCATGAAGATATACGAAGGAGGAAGAGTGGAGTCTCACATGCATCCAAGGACCAGCCAGAGTTACCAAGAGGTTTCGGGATTGCTCTAGAACAACTGAGTTTACTCTGAAACGTTCTCTAAACAAGATGCATTAGAAAATGAAATAAAAATTTAATTCAAATGTCTGGAAAGAGAAACACATTGTTGGAATGATGAAATTTTAATACCTGAGAAAAATTCAATGATGTGTATTAATGATCAATGAATCAAATATTAATGGAGGAAGATAAAAAAAAATATAGCAAAAGAGAAGAAATAGAAGAGGGATGTAAGAAGAGAAACTGATCCCAAAGAACTAAGGATGAATAAAAAATAGAGTAAGCCAGAAATTTCTATAGCTTAATCTGAAAGTGCAGAAATAATGGAAGTGAATGAAAATACCATTTTTGATTAATTGATTGATTAGTTATGAATGACTTAATAAAAAAAGCAATTGAAAAATCAAGTATAAAATTAAAAAAATTGTTTAAATATCTTGATGACATTTTCTGCATTATTAATGAGACAGATAAAAATAAGATGCTTAAATATTTAAATGGTTACCATGAAAGATTAAAATTTATGATGGAAATAGAAAAAGAGGGCAATTTAACATTCCTGGACATGTTGATGATGAGGCAAGGAGATACATTATTAACAGAATGGATAAAAAGGGAAAAATCCAGTAATATAATTTTAAATTATTTATCCTGTCATCCTATTCACATGAAATACAACGTTATTTATAAATTTTTTAATAAGGCAATGAAAATAACAGATGAAATTAGATTGGTGAAAATAAAGGGAAAGTTATTTAATATGTTTCCGGAAAGCTTTTCTCCAAAAGGGCTAATAAAGAAAATACCACAAAATCTAAAATAAAAGAAATTGACAAAAATAAAAATAAAAATGAAAATGCGATAAAATAAAATTAAAAATACTATAGTTGTAATTATATGAAAGGTTTGTTAGAAGGGATAAAAAGGTCTTTTAAGGATTATGATATGGAAGAAATTTCGTTATGTTTCAAACCAAACAATAAATAAAAAAATTATTATAGTGGAACAAAGGACCCAATAGATAGTAAATATCAATCTGGATTAGTACATAAAATTCCATGCATTAATTGTCCAGCCATATATATGGTGAAACTAAACAATATATGAAAGATAGGATGTATCAACACGGGAATGATATAAAAAAAAAATATGAAAAAGGACCCAAAGAAAATAGCATTAGTACAACATGTTGTTCAAAATAAACATGTTTTTGATTTTGAAAATATCAAGGTCATTTATAAAGAAAATAATAGTTTTAGAAGAAAAATATTAGAATTAATTTACCTTTATAATAATATAGAAAATATAAATTATACTGTAAATTTCAAATCAGATTCTACAGGACTAAACCACCATTATTCTGAAATTTTAAGTAAAATAAATATGTTTTAATTTAAATTATTAGAAAAAAGTTGTTAAATAGATAAATATTCAAATCCTTAAATTGTATGGATGTATATATACACATATAAAAGGATGTTTAAGTGAGTGCATATGTAAAAAAATAAAAAAGAGACGGGTATTTTTTTCTCATTACATATGAATGTAAAAATATACATTTATAATATAAATATAGTAATTATCGATTGAAGAAATGATAAGTTATAAGCAAATAAATTAAAATTGAATGTTAATTAAATTGTATTAAATGTAAAAAAAAATTTTTTTTAATGATAAGGTGATAACAGAGTCCTAACCTGTTAGTGGAAAAAGAGAAGATTATTTGTGTGAACAAGTTTTAAATTTAAGATATAAAAATTTATGTAAGTAAATGATCAATTTAAAAACATTATTTGAAACTGTTATGATATTATTTTGATATTTAATTTAGTTTAAAGATATGACGTGGGCATTTGCCTGAAGAAAAGATTTTAAAGAACATGACATAAATATTTAAGGTATAGCCAAAAATATCAGTATGTTGTTAAGGAAACAATGTAATTAACATAAAAACCAAAATTTTTATAGGTTGTCTTCTCGAAACGTTGGAGAGTTTCTGAAAACAAAAGTAGAGAGTATATTTGGATCAAAATTGTGTGTGTTAATAATGAAAATACCATATTCCATATGAAAATTCAAATGGAAAAAATTAATACTCCAAAAGTAGTTATATGAAATAAAGAAACGGGAGTAAAGCAAAGCATCCCTGGACATCTCCCCAAGGACCAGAAGTCGAGCAAGTATTTGAGATAAAGAAAAACTCTATTTCTGATTGCAGTTGTAGAAGCTATTATGATGATTATAGTAATGTGATTAAGAAAACAGAAACTACTTGAAAAGAATTTGACTCGCTGCCGGCGCCAATAAGTCGGAAGACTGGCTTGATCAAAGCTTACCGAGAAAAGTATTCTTTAAAATAGTGAATATTGCAACAAACTTGACTAGGGAAATACCTAAAGAAATTATATTGATTCTCACAGGAGTGGGAAAATGAAGGGGAATATACAAAGTTCCCGAGAGCAATTACCAAGGCTATCCTACAGGATGAAATGTTCATAAATGCAACGGCCCTTGTCCTAAACGAAGGAGATGAAGGGACTCAAGATAAAGTGTCAAGTTTTTGGATTCACTTTTCCTGGTAACTTACCCTCTCAATTCTATTCCTTCTTGAGGAAGAAGGTTATTATGAGGTTTTCACTCAATTGTTTACTACCTTAGTTTATCCTTTTATAGCAATGTTGGCATATTTATTTCTATTTAAAAGTTATGTTTTGTTTTAAGCTAAATATAATTGATCGGATATAAGAATTCACAAAACATGTTCGAAGAACATGTTTAACCTTACGTTTAAAAATAATTCTTTGGCAGGTTTGTGCAGAGGGGTCATTCATTCAGAATTCTAGTCAATCGCTCTGCACGATAACATATATATCATTTTCCACAATAAGCGTGGATTAAAACATAAGTTAAAATGTTTAAATAACACTTAGTTCGGTACTTCACTACTATTTCGTGAAGAAATCAGTTGTTCGTCCAAAATAGCCACACGCTACATCGACTCCGGAACCTTGTCCAGTCCTAAGGCGTTCGTAGTTGAGCAGTCTCAAAAATTTGAATGATATATTATGAAGTAGTTTTAAGGATATGGAGCTCCAAATAAAAAATTAACAAAAATTATATAGTCTAGGTAAAAACTGAACCATTTTTTGAAAATAAATAACACACAATTTCCTTTTAATTTTTACTTGTACTCAAAAATGAATATTTTATATCTTCGGAACAGCCGCCACATTTTATTCCTCCTAACTGTGGTTGGCAGTCATCAATTTTGACATTTAACTATATATGTAGTTTTCATTAAGGTAATGAAATATTGGGCTGTAATAACTGTTTTTTTTTCCTCTTGGGCTCTTGCACTCTTGTAAAATAGTGCACTTATATCTACCGGACTTCTGAGAATCAGCAACTAGAGTGCGGCCGCACAAGACCGAGCTAGATAGTGAAGGCTCATTGAGGGGGCCAAGATCCAAACTTGGCTGTAGCGCCACGGATAGATAGATAGATATTTATCGGACAATTCTCCAGAGACCTGTTGGATTGAATATGGGTAAGAACTTGTAACAAGTATACAAAAAATAAAAACAAGCTTTAAAATATTTTAGGAATGAGTTAAAATTGAACGGAAAATATGACTTTCAATTCCACCGTAGCTATACATACTTAAACGATACAGTTCCCGAAGGAATACAATAATCGGAGATGTCCTATTAATATTTAAAGAAGAAGGGAAAATTAAGGAAATTGCTCCTTTCTCCTCCCGGCGTTTCATTAATTCCTGAGGAGTCCCCTCCTGTAAAAGTTCTCATTTTAACTCGTTTAAACAGAAAGGTAAAGGAAATATGTTTGTGAAGAGCAGGAAGAAAAAAAGGGAAATGAGGGCCATTCGTTTGGAAGGGCGCTACCTGGCGGCTGTAATAAGAGAGTTCTCTTTATTGGCTCCTCTGTTAACAGCTCTTGCTACCTGCACTTTTTCTTCCTTCGTTGTGCTAATGAAACCCACCTACTAACAGTTGGGATGGTTATCTGTTTTGTTTCGTTTCGGTTGTACTCCTACTAGAATTACACAATGTATAATTTATTTTTAAGGATTAATTTTTTAAAACTCATTTTCGTTTTTTGAATATATAATTTAAATTAGAGTGATATTAATGTTTTGTTTTTTATCTTTATGTCGCTTCACAATTATCTATACTATGACGGACGGAGGTCTCTTGAAATTAAGGGTTTACAGTTAGAAATGTCAAGATGTTTAAATGTATTAGACAATAGCAACACCAAAGTTACAATATGCATTTACTGATGCTAAATTAGTATGAATAAAGAACATAATGTTATTATAACAACGACGAGGCTTTGAACCTTCTAAGAATTTAAATGCTCATAAAGAAAAATGAGTAACACTTGTTATGGTCATGTAATGACAACTTGTTGGCATGTTTGCTTCACCGGAGCTACCTCTTTGCAGTAACAATCGTTACCGAACGCGAAGTAAAAAAAGGTTGACCAGTTGGTGAAATAAAGACACGTTGTGATTGCGTATGTTATTGTGTTATTAGTTAATGAAGAGTATATTAATTATTAGTAGAGCAACACAATGTACAGACATGTTTACTGTTGTATTAGCAAGTATTACATTTTCTTTCTGTCTTATTGTATATAGTTTATTTTTAGTAGCATACGCCTTTTGTGTATATATATTATTTTGAAAATATTTAATTATTTTTTTCATATTTGTTCAATGAATTATCCTTTAAGAAATTCTAAAACACTGTTGGAGTAAAATGGATTTTAATAATAATAATACTGGAGCTGAAATAGAATTAACGTTGCGAGAATAGAATCAGATTGTTCACCAACACTTGTTTTCGTTAGCTTGACCCCATTTGCTAGCATTATGTTGTGTTACAATGTATATTAATATAAAATGAAATAACGAAATAATCTACCATGAAATAAAGAAATATTAGAAAAATATAAATATTAATTATGAATGGAATATGGTCCGGGTGCGGTAAAAAAAAACTCAAATAGTAGATAATTATACTATTTTATTGAGCCAACGTTTCGCCCCACGTTGCAGGGCTTCGTCAGGGCTAAAAAAGATACAAACACTATAGTTACAAAAAGGAGAAAACATAAGTGTAAAATAACAGGGGTGTAAAATGAAAAGTAAGATATAATAAGAAAAATTAAAGGTTGTAAATAGAAAATGAAAAGGGTAATGGTAACAGATATATAAGAGAAGAAATATTAAAGAAAGTTTAAACTTTTTTTTTACCGCACCCGGACCATATTCCATTCATCTATACACACGGCTATCAATAATCTTCTAATAAATATTAATTCTTTTATTACTGGCTTTGTGTTCGTAAAACTTTACTAATGTTTTCATGTTTTTGGCTTTAAAATATATTTTTGGCAATTACACTGGTATTCTGTTTAATGATTTTCAATAATGATAAATTCTAATCGACCAGAAAAAAAAATACCTCTTTAAAAAGAGGATTCTAGTCAGTAAAATAAAAACTGTCTGGCTTGACGTATTCCCTTCACTCCCTCAGAGAACTGGGTGGGATGGGAAGGGACGATAGTGGGTAGCACCTTGGACTATCCTAGACCACTAGCCAGATGATCAGTCATTTGCTTCAGTTCTGCACAGGCAGTCTATATGGAAAGTGTGTTTTGGTCTACTCGTATTACTACTTCAACCCTCACTTATAAAGAATAAAACGGGAAAGTTTTTAAGTAATTTTTTTGCTATACCCTTATTTTTCGACTAAAAATACTCAAGGTTTTTGTTTCTGTACTCTTTTTAAGGTTTTAATGAATTATAGTAATTTAAAAACAAATAAAAACATTGAAAATTTCACTCCCTCGAAAACTTGGGAAATTCAAGATTTTAAAACCTACTTCAAACCTGCTAATACTGTGGTAAAACATTACTCAAAGAGGTTATTGTACTTAAAATTGTTTATAAACGCTATTTAAAGGACCAATTTGACTAATATATGTTGGAAAAGGGCCAATTTACTAGGACTTCCTTTAAGACGCCCGTTGAGTTTGGAAATTAACATAAATAAATGTTAGGAGATTTTAGATTTAGATAGTATTTTTATCTTCTTGTTACCTGAGAAACCTTGATACATTTATCCGCTGTAGTGATTTTCATTTTCATACAAAAATAAGTGTATAAATAATTTATTGCTTACATAATTGTATCTTACTATCAGTGAACAATTTATTTGATACTCATTACTCGATAACCTGTTCGTTCCTGAACGACATTTGTAGATTCTGCACATAATATAATGTGATTCCTATCGATGACCTGAATTTAATATAGATACCTACTCCATATGGATTAAAAACACAGTTTATCAAACACTTTATCCCCCGATCGTCAGAACTGTAATAACACAAAAACCAGCATCACATGTTGGAACTGTTTTCACTGGCGGATAAAAAATGGAGCTCCTGGTGATAAATTAAAAGAGAGAGGACTGACATAAATTGATGTCGGAGGGGGAAGAGGCAAAAAGGATTATAAGCATCGACTTGTTTGCTTACTTAATAGTTGAGTGGTAGCAGTTAGGGAGGCTTCATCTATTATAAAGGCCGTGCACTCTAGTTCAGACCTCTCTGTAGAATATACGCTAGATCTATCCTCTCTAGTTCAGACCTCTCTGTAGAATATACGCTAGACCTATCTTCTCTAGTTGATCATGTGCTAATATACTCTCTCTGTCTCTCTCGCTCTTCCTCTTAATATATCAATATTTTTACATACAATAATAATGTTTTATATTTTACATATAAGGTAGAATAATAAAACGTAAAAAATCGAATTCACTGATGAAGAACCCATTTTGCGGAATCATAGACGGAAAAAAAAATCAGTGCATTTTAGAGAAACAAGTGGTTACGAACATATTTTTTGAAGAGGTTCTAAATTGATGTACAAATTTATCTTTCCTTCTATGTCCCCTATGTTGCCGATTTGGCCAGAACCAAATACCAATCCTTCCATAATAAACTTCCCAACCACCCAAACCAACTCCTTTCTAACCTGGCTTCTCCTTCACTACCTAATAATCCTCCTAGACGCCTGAAAAGAAGATGGCCTCGAGATCTTCTCCTTTAGAAATGTTTTTGGAGTTCTATCAATGGGTAGATTCTCCACATGTTTTTATCATGTCATGATATTACTTACAGCAAATTTACTTGATGTGTATATATGCATACAGTTGTAAATATCAATAAATAAATTATTTAAAAAAAACAAACCTTTCCTTCCCGCCTTCTGTTAGTTGCCACAGAGAAGGTTCAAGAGGACTTGAATCGAATTTGTCACTGGGCAAAAGAAAACTAGCTTATGTTGAATGCAGAGAAGACTAAGATAATGATAATCCCAATCCCCTCCTGAAAACTATTCCTCATATCTCAACCTTATTACTACCATCCAATACAAATCCATCCAGAAGTTATAAACCTTGGTGTAACTAGAGACCAACTCCCCCCCCCCTCCCCGTCGTACCTTTTCTACCCTAAAGCGTTTAAATTATATTCGTCAGCTTCCTTTTGAAACCCGTTGGCTCCTGGTTACTTCCTTAATATTTTCCTACTTTTATTATTGCTGTGTGGTTTACGTGGGTGTGTCTGTGGATCTCGAAGCAAAATTAAAACGGTTAATTAATTTCTTTGTACGATTCATCCTTGGGGTCCCCAGGGACACCTCTGTCACCAGATTTTATGAAGAGTTGAAGTGGCTTTACCTTTCCTTCCGTCGTAAATATTTTCTCGTTTCCTTCCTCTATCAAGTTATCTGGTCTGCCGTCCATCGTACATCTATAATATCCTTCAATTTAAATCCTCAGTGCATTCACGACCTTTAGACTTACATGTAACTGCCCATCGAACCGCAGCCTTTGGTAGATCTTTCCTCATCCGTTCCTCTCCCCTATGGAATTCTATTTCCTCCTTCATTCGTAGTTCAAATCCCATATTTTCGACCACTTTCAGTCCACCCAATTTCGGAAGAATAACAATTGAAAGTTTCAAAGAAGGTTTATGTATTTTCTGTATTTAATATTTCAGATTTTTGTTTATACTTGTTAATATGTATATTAGCAGAAATTGTCTTTTGTCCAGATGTTTCCATTCCAGTCCAAGGTAGCGCATCTGTTCGACATAAGTAAGAGAAACATTATTAACGTATACTGTGGTATTTGGTAAGTTAATTCTAATTTCGATGACGATTTCTTATAGGAAGTGATTCAAAAAAAAAAAATTTTTGTTTTATACCTTTTTTATTTTCCGCACCGTTTACGCGGAATGCCCCAATACCGGGCTCAAAAAATAGTCATGAAACTTAGGTTAGCTTCATGGTGAAGATACAAGATATTATTTGTGATATTTATTGAGTGAATTTTTTATATTTTAGAGTTTAGATAATACGATATAAATATATATTAATTAGGATTAGGATAGTTGGCCGTGAATTATATATATGAGAGGTAATTGGTGGCGGTTACAGTGAAGAACACAAATAAGTAAAAACTTTTTTATTAGTCCCAACGTTTCGGCCAGAATTTCAGGCCTTCATCAGGGCAATGATTTATTTATTAAAAATTATTTAAAAATTTGAGTAATATAAAGAATACAACAAAAAACGTATATATGATTAATTAGATTGTAAATAGAATTTAAAAAATTAAGGAAGTAGATATAAAGTTATATAAACAAAGATTGGTAAGTAATATAAATAGTATAAGTAATATAAAAATAATAGTAACAAGAAGTATATACTATATATATAATATTACATCTTATTACTGTTATTTATATTACTTACTACTCTTAGCTTAAATAACTTTGAATCTACTTCTTTAATTTTATTATTCTACTTACATATTTAATTAATCACATATAGTTTTTTCTTAATATTTTTTATATTACTTCAATTTTTAAATAATTTCCTATAGGAATTTATTCGTATTAGATTTTATTATGTACAGTTTCAATATTCTTATAATATTACAGTATGCATTTTATTCGGTAACAACATGGCAACGCGCCAGTCTACCAACCCAAAGGTTATCAAATCGAGTCCTGGTCCCACCCGGACTTTTTTCAAGCATGAAGTAATACAAAACTCGCTCACAACCTCTCCCCGGGCATTTGTGAGGCCCATTAGCCAATAGATAGCACTCACAAAAAATAGGCGTGGGAGTGACGAACCCACCCTACGAAAAAACCACGTCAAGAAAGCATAATATATAAAATAATGAAGCATTTTCTTCATTCTATTTATGTGCCTACATTATCTGTTACCTTCTTATGTTTCTTCTTTTTTTTTTCTATAAGTCCATTCAATCATTATTGTTGTTATCTGGTTATTTGTGAGTTATTACTTATTTTTGTTATTCTCTGACCGCACCTTAAATCATCTTCTCATCATAAATGCATACACAACTGACTCATTTTGTTGGCTATCATAGTGACCATAAAACTACATATTTAAGGAATCACCATATCAACATCCTCAACCCTATGCAAGGTCAGCAATGCTATATCCTATCCTAAACAGAAATTCCAAACTAAAACCAGAAACAACTGTTCTTATATTTAAAACAATTCTAAGCCACTGCTGATGTACGGCTGTGAAGTCTGGGGACCGGTATCCTTTACGAAAAGGAAAAAACTACAATATTTTCAAAATAAAATCCTAAGAATCGTAGTTAATGCTTCTTGGTTCATAAGAAATAGCCAATTGCATCGCGAATTAGAGTATTACAAAAAACGGTTCATGAAGTTCCACTCCTAGTTGCCAAAAGTTAAAGGAGCAGTGACCTACAACCTGGGAAACCCAACCTCAACCCGAAGACTGAAGCCCAGACTGCTGCAGGACATTCTGTTATAAATTTTAATAAATATAAAATTAATTCAAAGCCACACTATCTCTATTTTACTTATTATTACTACTCATTTTATTTATTCATTATTTTTTTCTCTCTTTTCTTCTCTCGTCTTTTTTTCAAATTAATTTGTTCCTTTTTACTATTAGAGATCAATTGTTTGTTTTATTTATGTGTACCAATATTATTATTTTTTTGTTATTAATTTTGCTTTCCCCTTTTATTAAGAAGCATTATTCTTCTCTATTTATTTTATTATTATTTTTTTCTTTTAATAATAACATTGTATATAGTTAGGGGTGTCTTTTGTACGAGACTATATCCCCTCCCCCCATAATCAACTGTTAAAAAAATATATATATATAATATAACGGTTATATCAACCATGTAAGGCCCACCAGGCCGATCTGGTATAAAATACAAATAAAAAATACATATTTAACACTTACTAATTATGATTGTAAGGAAACTATTACGTTCTGTACCATTACGTGCTGTTAATTATGATGGAAACAACAATAGACAAAGTAGCGTTTATAATGAAAATTTATCAGACAATATAGCATCTAATAATAATAAAGGTCGGGCCACGGAATCACTAACTAGGTACAAGGCAAAGGGTACCTTAAGGTAAATGTCGCCTTTTCATCAAAGGTATCTCCTCGACCTTAGTGATCACAATGGGCTAGAAGGGAGAACAAGGAGGGGAGGAGGGGAGGAGGGCGAACATCCTGGCATTTGGGGATCTCTGTTTGTCCTCTCTTGTTGTGTCTATCGCCGGTCGAGTGGAACATCAACAACAATCCAGAAACAATCGCCAGTTGGGTTCTGTCAGTACAATAATATCTTAGAAGTATATACCTATTTCTAACATTGCCGTTTTGTTTTTAAAGGATTTATTTAAAACATAATAAAAATTGATCGATATTTAGTAGTAGTTTAATAGGACCCATATATTATCGGTGGAATTAAGGGTTGATGTAAGAAGGCTACTAAATGACACAGAAAGTAATATTAATTATTATATTAGTATTATAAATTAATATTATTATTATTATGGTCCTAATACGTAGTAGTTTAATTGGACCAATATATTATTTTTATTTACTATTTACTTTATTATGTTTTAATGTCTGTCTGTGTAATTTAGTAGCCTTCTAACATCAACCCTTTATTCCACCAATATTATATTGGTCCTATTAAATTGCTACGTAAGAGGACCAATATATTATTTTTATTTACTATTTACTTTAATATGTTTGAATTTCTTTTTGTGTCATTTAGGCTTAGGCCCCCATTTTAGCATCCCAAAATCCAACCTCATCCAGAAGACTGAAGTCCAGTCTGCTGCTGGACATTCTGTTATAGTTTCTATAATTATCTATTATGCATTTATTTATTTGATATTGCTACTGTTTTGTTTAGTTTACTCTTTGTTTCATTCTCAAATTAACTTTTTTCCCCCATTAAAAGTTAATTATTTGTTTTTGTTAAGTCTATAAATGTAATTGTTTTTATTATTAATTTTTCTTTTACTCTCTTAAGAATTGTTATTTTTGTTTATTTATTTATAATTCATTATTTACAATTATTCAATATTTATAGCTATGTAAATAGTTAGAGATGTCTTTTGCAAGAAAATATCCCCCTATCCCCTCCCCACAAAATCAATTGTTAAACAAAACAAAAAATATAACTGTTATATCAACCATTTAAGGCCTACCAAGGACAATATTAAATATGTTTTTCTGTAATATCTTATTATATTTTTAAAAATTATTTTCACACCTTGACCTACTATCATATCACTTTAACTTTTCTTCTCAACTTGAAATTTAAATTCTAAAACCCTGAGCAGTTGGAGCCTAATTTGCTATGTATATATTTTTTTTCCTCTTCAACACACCAATTAATACTATTCCTAAGACCGATTAGGGTCTTGTTTAGTTGGCTGCCAGGTCATCGTGGGATCACCGGGAATGAAAAGGCAGACTAGCTATAAAGACAGGTCAAGTCGTAATCAACACGGAAAGATGTTATTTCTTGGATCAAAAAAATTTGATGGCAAGACGAATAGTTCATCACGAGAGACAACAAGTTAAGAATGGTCCAACAGGCAGTGAAACGTCCAACCAGAAACTTGAATCTGCTACGGAGAGAAGATGTGGTATTAACCCGTCTTCGGATAGGCCATACTCGACTCATCCACTGTCATCTCATGAAACAAGAAAATACACCGATGTGTCCCTACTGCTGAAACTATCTCACCGTTAGGCACATTCTTACGTACATAAATGTAACGACTCACGAATCACTCCGATTCTCTTCAGATTTAAAGGAAATTATTAGAGAAGACCTCACAACAATATCAAAACATTTTCACTTTTTAAAAATCATTAATATTTATTTATATAATATCTATTTATATAATATCATTAACATATAGTCTAACTCTAATTCCAGCATGTATAAATAGATGGATGCAGAATTTAATATAGTAATTTACTCACTACATCAATTCTAATTATAACTTTATAAAATATAAATTGTAATTGATAATATGTAATTGTAAATTTGTAACTTTCTGAACATTTCAATTGTAATCTAATTTGTAAATCCAGTAACAACAAATTTGTAAAACACTTAAGTAATAATTAAAAAAAAAATTCTGGAACCAGATCCTTAACACATGTAACTAACAGCAGAGATTAGTCAATCAATATCTCACAATATGAAGGCAAGGAGGTTAAGATGGGCGGGACATGTGGCTCGAAGCAATCCATCAGGACGTCTTCACACTATAATGAATGTGAGTTGGCAAAAGACCACGTGGTAGGCCAAAGCCTGATAGATAAGAGGAATCAATAAAGATTCGAAAGAGCTGCATGCAGGTAACTGCATAAACTGGTTCGTATGGCCAAAAATTTACAAGGTCTGCAGAGCTAACCAAAACGTTTCCTATGTTGAAGGAATTGTGTACTTCAACCACATTGGGATCGAAGCGTTCATGAATAAATGTTTTAACATTTGAAGAAGTTTCGATGAAGTTATAACTTGATTGCCAGATCAATATAATAAGAATTAATTAAAAATATAAAGGTCGATAATAAAGTTCGTAATATTATGTACTCAACTCTTTATTTAATTTTATATCTTTAATATTTTCTTCATTTGATAAAAATCCGATAGGAATCTGTATATTTTTTTAAAATAAAAAGGTGTAAAAACAAAAAAAAATTGAAGTAAACCAGTACAGTGAAAAAATAGATAAAAGGAAAAAAAAAGCAAATAAATGGCGTTGTGAGATACTAAAACTGGAGTCAAGTTAGCGTTTCCACTTACTTTGAAAGCTCTTAAGAAAACTGAGTAGGTTTATTCTCCTTTTTGCTAGCTACTCTTTCCTTTCTCCTTTTTCTGAATAATTTAGTTCGGGATCGCAGGATTAATCTTTCCTGTCTACTTCGTATTCCTCTAACGTCACATCAAAGTCGTTCTGAATTTTTACTGAGATCTGTATCATATGTTTTTTTTATTTTATTTTTATGGTCATGAATTTCTTTCACTTTGCACTCATTGAAATTATATGGTGACCTGCCTTTAGGAATATTAAATGTATGACCTTCTTCTACGGAATCTACCTTTAAAGTTTAATATACTTGAAATTTTTTTTGAACCACATATTTTTCATTTATATTTAAAAAAGTATTTGCTATATTTTAAATTTAATTGATATTTAAAAATCTATTAAATCGTAATTTTTATTCCGGTATAACCAAACAAAATTTTTTATCAATCGAATATATGACATTTGAGACATGGTGATGGAAAATGGGTATTTAATACCAGATGGGCCTGGTGGGCCTTACATGGTTAACAATTGATTATGTAAAGTACATAAGACACCACATCATACATAAGACACCTCTTACTATAAACAATGTTA
Source organism: Halyomorpha halys (assembly GCF_000696795.3). Taxonomy (NCBI): domain Eukaryota; kingdom Metazoa; phylum Arthropoda; class Insecta; order Hemiptera; family Pentatomidae; genus Halyomorpha; species Halyomorpha halys. Next base: position 190,444 of record NW_027115847.1, read on the forward strand.
TAAATAATACAAAAAATTAAGATAAAATAAATAGATTAAAATAATAATTCTTAATAAAATATAAAAGTAAAGTTAATAACAAAAATAATGACATTATATTATAGAGTTTATAACAGGATGACCTGCAGCAGCCTGGGCTTCAGTCTATGGTTGAGGTTGGGTTTCCCAGGCTTTAGGTCACTGCTCCTTTAACTGTCGGCAACTGGGAGTGGAACTTCATGAATCTGTTTTTGATATAATCCTCTATTGTCTCCTTTTGCAATTCCCGATGCAATTGGCTGTTTCTTACAAACCAAGGAGTATCCACTGCAAATCTTACGACTTTATTTTGAAAAGATGAAAATAGGTAAAATGTCCTGATGAGAAGAATGAAATAATTGTTTTGAATAAAAAAAAATATTTTCAAACTTTTTTTTTATAACTACCGTTCTAAATTGTTTAATTAGGTGCGTCGTATGACTTTTGGTGTTGTTGTTGTTCATCGTTAGGACTTTAGGGCGTAAAACCAAATGGTCATCAACGCCCATGTTTTTATTTTATTTTTCTAAATTTAAATTAATTTGCATTTAATGTTTCTTTCTTCTTTTTTTTTTTGATACACCACAGACAGTGGGTTATTACGCCATTTTCCCTCTCGCAGCCCAATACAATTTTACTCTTCCTCTTAGTTGGTCCACATCCTGCTCAACATCTTCTAGACCAATACATGTTAAAAGATGGTCTCTATCCATGTCTACCATGTTGCATAGAGGACATTTCGGGGAATCCACGATGCCAATTCGATGGAGATGTTTTTTACCTATTGGTACCTCCCTTGGCTTAAATTGATTTCATTAGTTAGTTAAGAAGATCCCTTATCCAGCTCCTTTTTAGTTTTTCGATACGTGTTGTCGGGAATGTTCGTGCTAGCCATATCTTATAATAGTCTATTGATGTGGTGGTAGAATTTGTCATGAAATGTCTTTTATGATGTTTTAATGTGGTATTGTACAGTTGGCATGTGTAAATCTGTGTGCAGTGTTCTATTGCTGACGTACCATGGTGATCGTGTAATCTGACGTTGTGTTTTTGATTGAAATGTCCCGTATATTTGTGCTGCATATGTCCAATTGGGTTTTAGTAAGTAAGTGTACGTGTGTAGACGTTTCCTCATAGTAAATAATAAATTAAATTAGGATTTTTATTCTATTTATTCTTTTTCATTCAAATTTTAGAAAAGAATGCTATAAATTAATCTAATTGTTGGTAAATTACTGGCTATATAATCTTAAAGTTATTCCTATATTATGTTTATTTTGAATTCTTGATCTACCGAACCTTTCTTATACGGGTTCAAAAAGACTAATCGAGTTACATAAAATATGTTAAAAGGAAGAGTTAGGAGGAAAAAAATAAAAGAGGCAGAACAGAAGCCGGTTAAGAGAACAAATCCGCTGTGAAACAATTGTTGGGCTAATTCGGTAGGCCGTGGCTTCCGCTCATTAGGCCACCGCCTTGTGAATTTTTCATTCCTCTTCCTCTTCCATTAAATCCACTCCCTCTTTCTTTTGTCATCGCCGTCCCTCATTGTTTGCATTCACTCTTCCTACTAATTCTTTGCGTGTTTAAATCTTGTTTCTGTTTAGTCGCTAGGTCGTACGGCCTACTATCAACTGGTATTTCTTTTTTAATAAAAGCTATTTTTTTTTTAAACAAATATTTTACATATTCTGAATTAATACCTTTAATTGTTCATTAGTATTAGTACAAGAAACCTATGGAATAAAAGTCAGTTATTTCAACCACAATTTTTTATTACTTTAGTGAAACCTGCGTATTATTACTAGTCAAAATTAATGAGTCTGCCAAGGATAGTTAGGGGGAATACAAAATGGCAAATGTTTCAAAAAGTAAGGAAAAAAATTAATTTTTCATTTAGAGCTCCACGTCTTTGAAACTTCCTCAAAATCTAGAAAACCTAAATAAACACCATTTAAAGAAGAAGTAATTAACTAGAATATGAGCCTTATTAGAGCTGTCTTATTTTAATAGTGTAAAAAAAAAAAAATCATGTATTAATAGAATTTATTGTATGTAATATATATCTCAGGAACTATGTGACGTCCAAATGTTTATTAGCACTCCGATTAAAGCTAGTTTAATGTACTATAGTGTAGGTTATAGCGTTTATCTTCGTAGGAGTTGTAGTTTTAAAAAAATATTTTCCAAAATAAATTCTCACAATAGTTGTTCAGACAATTTCTTTGATTTATGAAAAACTATATCTCAGTACCATTAGACGTACAGATGTCTACCAGCAATACAATAAAAGTCAGTTTAATGTACTATAAAGTAATCAATAACTTTCATGTTTGTAGGTAGTTTTTTTGATATTTGTATATAATTATGAATTATACATATGAAATTTTGTCCGAAAAACTATAAATCTATTTATTTTAGGAAATATCATGAAAACTACTAGTCTTGCTAAGATAAACATGATGAATTACTTTATAGTATATTAAACTAGCTTTAATTTGAGTGCTAATAGAAATCTGTATGTTTCATG
>NW_027115847.1:194432-196501 GCF_000696795.3 Halyomorpha halys
ATAATGTCCATGCCTCCCTATCTTGGTATACTGCTTTCCAGATTGCTGCATGTAGCTATTTCACATCTTTGTTGATTCTGTCTATCCATCTGGTTTTTGACCTCTCCCGTAGTTTCATGTCAACTACACTGACATTCATTGTTGCTTCGATGCCTGATGGATTGCATCGAGCCACATGTCCCGTTCTTCATAACCTCCTTGCTTTATATCATGAAATATTGACTGACTAATCTCTATAAACAGTTAATTGTTAGTTTATCTCCTCTACCCCAGATCGCTCCTTTGATTGTATGGAGGACTTTCCGTCTGGATTCGATGGAGGACTCTAGGGTACCTACCCCAGGTATCGTAGCCGTATAACAAACTCGTATACCCTCAAATTCAGATTTTTCGGAATATAGTATTCTTGACAAAGAGAAGGCTTCGCTCTTGTTATATCTCAGTCCATTGATCATTTATTGATTGTAGAGCCGAAGTATTTAAAACTGCCTTAAAATTATATATTAAATTGTATATCAAAATATTATTATTAATTATCATGCTTTCCCTTTTATTGCTTAAAGTAGAAAATATTAGTTATATTAGTTTCTAGTAGGAGAATTGTTTATATTGTAATAGTATAGCACGCGATATAAGAAAAGAGAAGAGATATAATAGAACTGACTCAATCGAACCAGCATTGCTGGGATTGTTAACTAAGCTCCTATCGCCTATTACAATTTAGTCTAAATATTTTCAATCTCGTTGATTTTATTTAGTATTGATATGCACTGAAAATCGCATATATTATATTCTTGGATTATATGGTTTTTACGTTAGATATGTTTCATACAAGACTGAAAAGACAGGAAACTGCTCGTCGATTTCGACTATTACAACATTTACTTGACAAACGGTCTAAATGCTAAATACTTGCCAATTCATTACAAAAGACTGATCTATATGACTATTTATTATAAGGCCTATCTGGACATACGGAGTTGAGCTTTGGGGCTCCACTAAACCATCAAATTCCTCCCGAATCCAATCCTTACAGTCTAAAATCCTTCGTAAACTCCTTAACGCTCTTTACTTTGTCACAAATCAAGTTAGATATTTTAAAATTTGATGGATTTTTTTTCCCTATTTGAAACTAGATTTGGGCCTCGATTCGCCATTGACTGGATGAATGACTCGCTCACGATTTAGTGTTGACTGAAAGAGATCTGACGGGAGAAGCCTTATCATTGATAACCCTCCCCCCTCTAATGCGATAGCCCTTGCTCGTTAAGTCCAGATAATGGAACGGTCTTGGTCCAATTTTTTTTTCCTTTCTATATTCCTGTTTCGTAAAATTTAATGATGGCTGCAAGCTTGAAAAATATTAAAATATTTAATCCTTATCTTTTCTCATAGATAAGAGCTTGTATGAAATAAATTGCTGTATATATTTCTATTAAAATTTATATTAGGGTCATTATATGAAGATGGACTGGGTCATTATATTTTTCACTTACAAAAATCTCAATAATAAAAAGTCATAATTTCGAGCTACAAAAATCCATACCTACTTACCGGCTCCATGTTGTGGCCATGTAGAATTACCCTGGCTTAAAGAAATGATGAAAAAAATGTTAAAATGAGGCTGTGAAGAAAAATAAATTATTAAATAAACTCATTTCATTAAATTAATCTAAGAATAAAGTTATTCACTCCCTCATTATTGATCATTTCGAAAAAAAAAAAAATTATCAAGTGAATTTTTATGTTTTTTTTTTTTAATTCCTGTAATAAACGCCTGATGAACAGATTCGATACTTAGAACTCCATCTTGACAAGAGACTTACTTGGAATCCACACACAAGACTGAAACGACAAGGAACTGCTCGTCGATACCGATTGTTACAACACCTACTTGACTAACGCTCCAAACTTCCCATTAACTACAAAAAATTATTATACACTATGAAAATCAGATCAATTGGACATATCGAATTGAGCTCTGAGGCCCTACCAAACCATCAAATTCCTCCCGCATCCAATCCTTACAATCCAAAATTCTACGTAAAATCCGTGATGTTCCTTATTAC
>NW_027115847.1:197221-197842 GCF_000696795.3 Halyomorpha halys
TTTCTGAAATATTTGTTATTTTTAACATATTTTTAGATATTCTGTCCTGAATGACATATTTCCTTGAATTATTTGTTCAATTTTAAATACATTTTTCGCAGCAACTTCATAAAATTCAAGAGAACGCAAGATACTTAAAGGTGAAAGGGTCTTATTCTTGTGGCATTTTCCTAGAATTTGTTTGTTTACTCTTCAATCCATTTCTCTGTTTCTTTCTTTCCTTCTCAGATTCCACAGGTACCAATACTATGTATTTAGATTTCTGCCGAGCATTTGTCAGGGCAGACATTCCTTTCTACAAAATTAACAGGTGATGCAGAATACTGAACTAGATGCAATGGAAATAGCTTCATTTAAGTATGCCCCTATAACATCAGTAGATGTTGAAAGATCTTTTAGCCGGTACAAGTCCATTCTGTGGTCAAACCGACGAAAATTTTTAATTGAAAATTTAAAAATGTATTTAATCTGCAATATTTTTGTAACCGACCCTGTTGAATAATATTGTATATATGTATGTATAGTTGACCGTAAAAATTGATATATAGGGAGATGGTCAGGGTTGCGGTCAATAGTGAAACAAAAATAGTTTACAACTATTTATTTTCCAACGTTTCGCCC
>NW_027115847.1:200157-200815 GCF_000696795.3 Halyomorpha halys
AAATATTTGACAATTTATTAGCACATATTTATGTACATATTTCGGATTTTGTAACTTATAACCCTACTTATAAATATTTTTGGATGTAATAGATTTATAAGTAAATATATCTTTCTCTATCTTTAAGCGTTCAACCGCCTTACATCCTCTTCTTCATCGTCCAGCAATCTGATCCGGGAACATCCTTTTCGTTTTCCATTCGGTTTCTCATGTAGCATCTTCTTAGGTATCCTTTGATCGGACATCCCCTCAACATGTCCTATCCATTTTATTCGGGGTTCACTAAATCCACGATGTTGGGTTCCCCAAACAATGCCATCAGTTCCTGATTCTCCAAATCCCATTCCTCGAGATTCCTCCCCATATCCTCCTCAATACCTTTCTCTCCCAGGAGTTGAGCATCCGTTCCGCTTTTCTTGTCAAGGGCCATGTTTTACATCCGTACATAACCATTGCCCTTACCTTGGTTTTGTAGATGTCCTATAACCGCAAATTTTGATTTATTCTTAGTTATACGTTTATCGTTCCCCACGCTCATGGCGAATATCTTTACATGTAGATAACAGGAAACCTAGGGGTGTTACCTACCCATCTGTTGAATTGTCGTAATATTCCGTGAACAAAAAAAAAAAAAAAAAAAAAAAAAAAAAAAAAAAAA
>NW_027115847.1:202524-203192 GCF_000696795.3 Halyomorpha halys
ATATTCTGCAACAAAGTCTCTATAAATTATTATAGCGAACAAACACAAACTATTGTTATGTATAACACGAACATATAAACTAACAATTAAAAATATTTTTATAAATGTTTTAAAATATTTTAAACATTTTTGTGGCTTTTCATTACTGATTCATTGGCCATTTTCAACTGAAAGAACTGTAGAATTCCATTTAAAAAACTAACAATGAATATAAAGTTATTTATAATAAAATATAAAGTATATACCTGGTTTCTAGTTGCTTATTGAATGATGATGAAGCAATTTATTATCTTTTAAAAAAAAACAAAAGGGAAAATTTATCATAAAAAAAAATTATATCTCTCATGACCTCATATGTTATATTAAATGTCAATTACAAAAAAAAAAAAATCTCCACCAATAAAACCCATGAAGGATCAGAGGTGTAGTACTTTGTAAGGAAGTACTGTTATTAAACCAACGGTTTTGAAAGGAGGTGATTTAGTCAGAATCATGTCTGACCGCCAGATTTTTCCCAAATCTAATGTGCACACAGGCTGGTTGGCCCCAGAGGGCTCCCGAACCCACTAGATTGACTCACGCCAGAGTAACAGAATAATTATCTGCCAGTTGGATTTGAACCCGGGAGTTAATAGCACATTTTCAATCCCCTGAGCCACGCTAATCCT
>NW_027115847.1:203242-204091 GCF_000696795.3 Halyomorpha halys
CCAATAAGTATGTATATATTTAGACACGTGATGAACTTATTTCTTATAACTAGTAAAGTTCCAAATGGGGCAGGCATAAGTTGAGATGGGTCTTAGTACTGCTTAATGTAGTATCAATTTATTTCTACTGGATAATTTTTAAATGATGTTTTAATGTTTTAAGTAAATTTGATCTCAGTTATAATGGAGTGAAACAGGCGTGTAGAGAAACTACCCATTAGTAGCACTCTAATGACGTTTTACATTAGCAGATCTCGTGGCCATCTTCTTTTCAGGTTCCTTGGAAGATTGTCAGGAATGGAAGAGGAAGCAAGGCTAGAAACTAGTGGGTTTTTGTGGTTAGGGAGCTTATAATGAAAGGTGTGATATCTGGTTCGGGATAGATCGGTTACATATGGAATATTAAGGTCTTTATGTATCATTTTATTTCTGACAAAATAAGGAGCATTGAGGGTTTTGGATTGCAATGATTGGATACTACAGGAATGCGAAGGTTTAGTGGAGCCCCAAAGCTCAACTCCATATGTCCAGATTGGCCTTATTACAGTCATGTAGAATGAATTGGAAGTTTAGTCCGTTTGTCCAGTAAGTGATGTAAAAGTCGAAATAAACGTACAGTTTCTTGTGTGAGGATTCCAGGTTAGTCGTTTGTCCAGATGTAGTCCAAGGTAGCGGATCTGTTCGACAGGGGTAAGAGCGCCATTGTTAAAGGAAAGGAGATTTGATGAGATTTCTTCGAGGGCTGTGATTTCTGAAATTAAAATGTTTCTTTAAACAATATATTTTTAACGCCTTTTAAACGGTTGGAAACTAGCCTGTTTTACACTAAATTATCCAGTATAATATATA
>NW_027115847.1:204141-205897 GCF_000696795.3 Halyomorpha halys
CGGGAGTTAATAGCACATTTTCAATCCCCTGAGCCACGCTAATCCTACCAATAAGTATGTATATATTTAGACACGTGATGAACTTATTTCTTATATATCTTTTTTATAAGTAATGATCAAATATACAAGTTAATTTAATTTTCAAATCCTATGTAACTTATTTATTTTAGCTACAAAAGCTTAAACAAATTAATAAGGAATATCACTCTTTACTTCCTAAATTATTATTTAATGTATTTATTGAAATTTACAACTGTATATTATAATGTTTTAAGTAAATTTGATCTCAGTTATAATGGAGTGAAACAGGCGTGTAGAAAACTACCCATTGGTAGCACTATAATGACGCTTTTACATTAGCAGATCTCGTGGGCATCTTCTTTTCACGCGCCTCGGTGGATTCGCAGGAATGGAAGAGGATGAAAGGTTAGAAACTAGTGGCTTTGGGTGGTTAGGGAGTTTATAGTGGAAGGGATAATATCTGACTAGAAGAAATTATGTGTCATTTTATATATCCTATTGTAATATGCATTGTAGATATTCTAGTGTAATATGGTTAGTTATTAACGATTCTGAGGCATTTATTTTGAAATACTTGTATTTTTTTTATATTGGTTGAACTAGTAAAGTTCCAAATGTGGCAGACATGAGTTAAGATGGGTTTTAGTACCGCTTAATGTAGTATCAATTTATTTCTACTGGATAATTTTTAAATTTTTATTAAAGTATTTCCTTTCGTTTTCCAATTTCGAATTGATGCGGTCGTTACATAATAGTTTGGTGTCTAAAGTGACTTCCAAGTATTTAACTGTTCTGGCAAAAGGGACAGGGATAATTATTTAAATCTATCAATGATGGGAGTATAGGCCGCCGTTTCGTGAAAATGATGGCTTCTGTTTCAATAATATTTAAAACTTTTTTTTTATATTTATTTATTGCTATTTACAACTGTACATTATAATACATTTAGTTAATTTGATCTCAGTTAGATTGGAGTGTTACAGGCGTGTAGAGAAACTACCCATTGGTAGCACTCTAATCACGTTTTACATTAGCAGGTCTCGTGGCCATCTTCTTTTCAGGTTCCTGAGAGGATTGTCAGGGATTGAAGAGGAAACAAGGCTAGAAACCAGTGGGTTTGAGTGGTTAGGGAGTTTATAATGGAATGAGTGATATTTGGTTCGGGCTAGATCGGTTACATATGGAACATTAAGGTCTTTATTTATCATTTTATTCGTGACAAAGTAAAGAGTATTGGGGATTTTGGATTGCAATGATTAATTACGAGAGGAATTCGAAGGTTTAGCGGAGGTCCAAAGCTCAACTCCATATGTCCATATTGGCCTTATTATTGTAATGTAGATCAGTTTTATGTAATGAATTGGAACTTTAGACCGTTTGTCCAGTAAATGCTGTAAAAGTCGAAATCGACGTACGGTTTCCTGTCTTTTCAGTCTTGTGCGAGGGTTCCAGGTTAGTCGTTTGGCCAGATGTAGTCCAAGGTAGCGGATCTGTTCGACAGGGGTAAGAGCGACATTGTTAAAGGAAACTGTAGGGCAGTCGTTAGGTTTACAACAAAGGGTAAAGGTGATTTGATGAGATTTCTTCGAGGGTTGTGATTTCCTAAATTAAAATGTTTCGGTAAACAACGTCTTTTAGACGTTTGGAAACTAGCCTGTTTTACACTAAATTATCCAGTATAATATATATACAAAACTGAAGGCGTTTCTACACTGACGTGGGCATTTTGTGATTG
>NW_027115848.1:0-364 GCF_000696795.3 Halyomorpha halys
TAACAAACTTCTCAACCACCCAAATCCACTTGTTTCTGACCTGGCTTCTTCTTCATTACCTAATAATGCTCCTATGCGTCTGAAAAGAAGATGGCCTCGAGATCTTCTCCTCTAGAAATGTTATTGGATTCTATTTGGAGTTCTATCAGTGAGTAGATTCTCCACATGTTTGTATCATGTCACCTACAGCAAATTTACTTGTTGTATATATGTGTATACAGTTGCAAATAACAATAAATAAATTTCTTTAAAACAGTTTTGATCCTTTTTCTCAACTTTATTCTTTTTAAACTTCCAACGTTTCGACCACTTTTGGTTAGTAAAAATTTTAAATTTGGGAAGGAATTTTATAGAAGAATTTATG
>NW_027115848.1:984-5731 GCF_000696795.3 Halyomorpha halys
TCATAGTAAATTAAGATTGTCCCTGAAGATGGCCGAATTGGCCGAAACGTTGGACGTGTAAATGAAATAAATGTTTTGAGACTATAATTTGGATAGTGTTTTTTAATTATTTAGTAAAGTATATTAATAAAAAATAAAAATAAATAAATTATTAAAAAAAATATAATAAATACCAGCTACTTACATCTGTTTAATTGATAGGATATTATTAATTTCAAACCTTTTAAATCTACTCTATGACATTTCCAAGACAGAAATATCAATTAGGGGGAGAGTCGCTATGTAGAGAAGAGTTGAGGAAATGTAATTCCTCTCCCTCCGGTAGGGCTACCCTTGTCCCGAAAAGTTTTTAAACTGGAGGGGACTTGCAGCAATAAGGCTGCACTGTTTGCAGACAGTTACGTGCAAGGAATGAACTGCAAACTGCAGAGCCACTGCCATATTATTGTTTGTACAACCGCGATGTCCGTAGCGAATACCAACTTGCTCTTCTACTTGGTATTCTGCCCGTGGCCCTAGCAGCCCATTAGTCCGAAGGTCTAACTAACTCTTTATCTATCTTATTAGAAATATATAAAAGCACCATGTGCATAACCGTACTGTTTTCTACCAGGGCCGAGTTAGAATCCCGTTATGACAGGTAATTTTTTATTATGTTAAATCAACTAGGAACCCATTTTTTTCTATTTTTCAGTTCTGAAAAATGGAGAGGTTATCTTGAGGTAACCAAGTCAACAATTCTAAACATGGTGGTGGATCAAGTTTACATTTCGTTGGACCTTCATAGAAATAAAAGTCGACCGCCCCCCTCCCTCTTCAGGAACGGATTTTTATTTTATTTGTTTTTATATAAACAGAATGTAATAGATAATTTTTTTATTTCTAACATATAGGGGCCAGTTTTTAGGTTCTCGGATATGCAGAAATGCTATCAATTTTAACATCGCTTATCGATTTATTTTAACTTTCTTGATTTATAACATGTTAGGGTCCCTTTATATGTTTCAATATATGCCAAAAATGAAAATGGTATTGATTTTATGATTGCGTATCAATTTAATTATCACGTATCGATTTATTTTAACTTTCTTGATCCCGAACATGTTAGGGCCTCATTATGTGTATTGAGTAATGCAGAATATGAAAATAATACCGCGTATCGATTTATTTTACTAAGATAAGAAATCAGAAAAGTTAACATTAATCAATACGCGATCTTAAAATCGATAGCATTTTCATATTCTGCATATCCCGAAACATATAAAGGGGCCTTAGTTTGTTAGAAATCAGAAAATTTAAAATAAATCGATAGTATTTTCTTATTCTACATATCCGAAAACATAAAAATGGACCGTTTTATGTTAGAAACCAAGAAAGTTGAAATAAATCGATAGTATCGATATTCCAAAGGTCTAACTAACTCTTTATCTATCTTATTAGAAATATATAAAAGCACCATGTGGAAAACCGTACTGTTTTCTCCCGGGCCCGAGTTAGAATCCCGTTATGACAGGTAATTTTTTATTCTGTTAAATCAACTAGAAACCCACTTTTTTCTATTTTTCATTTCTGAAAATCTAGAGGTAACCAAGTCAACAATTCTAACCATGGTGGGGGATCAAGTTTACATTTCGTTGGACCTTCACAGAAATAAAAGTAGACACCCCCCTCCTTCCCCAGGAACGGATTTTTATTTTATTTGTTTTTATAAAATAAATAGTTTAAACAGAATGTAAATAGATAACACAAGTTGGGTGTGTGCTTCTACGGAGCAACCAATCTATTGTTGGTTGCTTTGTTTGTTTACCAAGCGTTTGTAAACATTTGAGGCTCATGTAAAAGTAAGCTTTTATGAATTTTAATAATTATAGGTCTATAGTTATAGTTGTTAGCGTATACTACTGAATAATTAAACCTAGATTTGGTTTAATGGTACTGTATCTATAATGTTCCGATAATGGCCACCAAAGAATCGACCAGTACATCAAACTAATTAATAGGCAAATAGGTGGGTATTGTCCCTCCTAAATAATTCATGCCGCGCCACCGAGGTAAGACTATTAGTTTCGAAACAAATGGCATGTTAATTACATTTGTTGGCCAAATGTGGCACACCTACCTCTGCAACACAATTCCAATTCCTCGGCCGCAGATGAATAAGTAAACAGCGGTCAGATCAAATGCCGGCGAATACACAATTTGGAGAGAAAGCTGCCACCGAACATTTCAATTATTCATTGTCATTGAGTACCGGGCCGGAAACGGTTCTCCTGTCCCCGTCAGGGGGAGCTGTCACAATATATCTATATATTTAGAGATGCTCATATTTTAGCCATGTGCGTTCATAAGTGATCGGTACATTGTAACCGAGCGAGTTAAGTACCAAATTTAACTAAATCGTAAATCCAACGCGCCGGTTCGAATCCTGTCGGTAACAAGGAGAAGAATTTTATTAACCTGCTTTTAATGCAGGATGCAAGATTCTATTGATTCCATTACCCGATGCAATTGGCTATTTCTTACATACCAAGGATTCTTGCTATTGTTAAGACTTTATTTTGAAATTATTGTAATTTGTTTTCTTTTCGTAAAGGACGCCGCTCCCCAGACTTCACAGCCGTACATCAGCAGTGGCCTGAGTATTGTTTTAAAAATAAGAACAGTTGTTTCGGGTTTTAATTTAGATTTTCTGTTTATAATACGATATAGAATTGTTAACCTTGCGTAAGTTTGATTCGGTTTAATTTTCTATTACAGTGTGTTCTCCACTGCTGTGTGACAACCAATTCATGGTTTGTGCCAGAACTGAACAGGAGTGAAATGGGGGAAGGTAAATGTGGGTTTGTTTCGGTTTTTCCACTCTTGTGCTCTATCGGTCTCCATTGGAAGTCATGAGCTAAAAAAATATAAATATTTTATAAACTCATTTGATATATATTGGGCGGGTAACCACCAGCACAAGGGCGGGATATCTCATTTCAAAAGCCGCAAGGTGGTAGAGATCACTCGAACTAACTCTACTCAGGCTGATTAATAGAGACCCACTCAGCTCTCATCGCAGGCCGTTTAGTTAACTGTTGGTTAGCTAGTAGATAACTTAGTTCACAGATCATCCTTAGTACTTGGATTAGTGACTGTCCCCAACTTTATATATACCCCTACCTTCGGCCCTTATACCTTCCACAGGTCCTCGTATAAACTACGCTCGGGTGTATGATATATGCGATCCGTGGGATCGGTAGAAATTCATTTAATTTCCCATCCAAAGTCGTCCATAAATATCTTCGATCGGAAGGGACGCACCCTGCATAAATCTCTGAAGGCTTCGCTACCCTCTTTTGTTTAAGGTTTTTATATTATTTACTGTTCTAGTACATTTGGTTAGTGTTACTCTTCAACGTGTGAGTCCATACGTCAACTAGCATTTTTTTAAAATGGATAATGATAATCATATTAACAATAATTCCCAGAAATACTATATCAAGTACATCATTAAAGTTGAATTGTGTAACGCTTTACTGTGATTCTTTTGTAATTCCAAACAATACTTTGACGTATAGCAGCTGTGTAAATTTTTTCCTTAAAAAGTCAACGTTTCGGCCAAAGTATATCGAACTATTGGAAGATTGTTGATTGACCGTGTGTATAGATGAATGGAATATGGTCCGGATGCGGTAAAAAAAAAACTCAAATAGTAGAATTATACTATTTTATTGAGCCAACGTTTCGCCTCACGTTGCAGGGCTTCGTCAGGGCTAAAAAAAGATACAAACACTTTTATTTTTTTTAGTTACAAAAAAAAATAGTGGAATATAGTTATTATATAGTAATTCGGATAGAAAAAGTGGAAAATAACAGGGGTATACAGTGAAAAGTAAAATTTAATAAGAAAAATTAAAGGTTGTAAACAGTAAATGAAAACGGTAATAGAAACAGATAGATAAGAGATAAAATAAGAGGAGAAATATTAAAGAAAGTACAAATTAAGAGATGAAAAAAGAAAAGAATTAAATCAAATGATGAGATAAAATAAGAGAAGAAATATTAAAGAAAGTACAAATTAAGAGATGAAAAAAGAAAAGAATAAAATCAAATGATGAGAAAGAATTCATACCTGTTTTGACGGAAGTCAAAGTCACATTGAGCCGTTTGTATTTTATCTCTTATCTATCTGTTACTATTACCGTTTTCATTTATTGTTTACAACCTTTAATTTTTCTTATTAAATTTTACTTTTCATTATATACTCCTGTTATTTTTTTATTTCTGTTACTATGTCAAGTGTTTGTATGTTTTTTAGCCATGGCGAAGTCCTGCAACGTAGGGCGAAACGTTGGCTCAATGAAAATAGTATACCCATTTACTATTTGAGTTTTTTTGACCGCACCCAAACCATATTCCACTCACTTATCGAACTATATATATCGATTAGTATGTAGCAAATTATTTTTCTTTTTTCTTGGCCTTTATTTTATTTTTGTTTCTCTTCAGTACTCTTCCAGTACTGGAGGAATCATTCCTGTTGTTATTTATATTATATTATATTTTTAAATAAATTTTCTTTAATACTTAAAAATTATAAGAGTATTGAGTGCTCTTTTATTTTCTAATTAGTTTATTTGCTTATTATTTTATTTTATTTTTAATTATATGTTATACTATTTTTTTTTAAATTTTATCAGCAATCCCTCCAATCGCACATCACCACCCTCGAAGAATGGTGCCAAAACTGGAGGATTAAAATAAA
>NW_027115849.1:0-1039 GCF_000696795.3 Halyomorpha halys
ACCTGAATAATAGAGTCAAAACAGTGCAAAGGCAGAACCGGCTCAGAAAAAAAAGGTAAAAAGTGTTTTCTCGTCTGGGAATGTGATGGCGATTGTTTTTTTGGGATCGTCATGGAGTTATTTTAATCGACTATCTTCAAAATGGAGAAAACATTACAGGAGCATACTACGCACCATTACTTGACAAGCTGAAAGCAGAACTTGCGGAGAAACGGCTACATTTGCAGAAAAAGAAAATCCCGTTTCACCAAGACAATCCACCGTCTCACACCTCACCGGTTGCCATGGCGAATTACAGTTTGAACTGCTTGACCATCCCCCTTACTCACCAGATCTAGCCCCAAGCGACTTCTTTTTGTTCCCTCATCTAAAAATTGCTCTTTGAGGGCAGAGATTTTCGTCAAATGAACAGGCAATCAACTCAATAACCGCGTTGAAAAATAAAAAATAAAAACTCAGAAAAAATGTCATGTATTGACTGTCATATATCGAATACTTTTCAGCCCACCCTCGTATATATATAACTTAAGAATCGACGAAAGCAAAATGTCAAAAAAAGGAAGAAGGAATAAGATCTGACACGCTTGAACTGTTGTAAAATACTGGCTTTATTGGGTTCGGTGCATCTCTTTATATACATTCGATCAGCTGAATCCCTCAGACAGCTGACATCGAAGTAACTGCTGACCGTAACTCCTCCCCCTACCAGTTTACTAACAATCCTCGTAAACTAATATTATATAATACAGTAACATAGAAAACAAAAACAATTAAGAAAAACTTTTGACATTAAAATTAAAGAACTCTTTATTTTATACAATACATAAATAAGCTAAAATAAACAAAAAGCAATATTTACAAAACTCAAAATAAACCGTGAAACAATTCATAGAATTACATTAATAACCAATCCTGTAATACAATCAAGTAGTTACTGGCAATATGAGAACACTCCAGTTTTTACATTGTTATTGCCGGAAATTTAACAACTTCAATATGGACAGTTCTCCTCTTTTTAGGTTGTTTAATTAAATGAAAT
>NW_027115849.1:3307-3627 GCF_000696795.3 Halyomorpha halys
AGGTTAAGCTCCGCCTCAAGCAGAACTTCAAAAAATGAGCAAAGGACCGTGAAATGACTCACACAAAATCAGCTTAAAGACTACTTTATTTCTTCTTTTAATCCTCTATATATACATTTATGCAGTGTTTACATAGGTCCCTTTAGTGGTTTAGTGGAGATAATAGGTACCCTTAGACCTTAACTCCCCCCAACCAGTTTACGAACCGAACACATCTCGTAAACTAATAAAGATAAAGAAATAAAAAATACAATCTTGACCCAAATCAGAATTTATTATATAGCTAGTGAACAAAATTATGAAAATGCAAAATAACATAA
>NW_027115850.1:0-5326 GCF_000696795.3 Halyomorpha halys
GAGAGAGAGAGAGAGAGAGAGAGAGAGAGAGAGAGAGAGAGAGAGAGAGAGAGAGAGAGAGAGATTGTTTTCTGTCAGATGCAGTGCTTCTTTTCCCTTTTGTCTCACATCAGGAAATCTACCATGAGTGAGTAGAACTCCTGAAGTTTTTCCCAGAAGCAGAGGAGAGATAAGCATAGAAATGCGGAGGGAAGAGGAAACCATGGAGTAAGTACACCTGGAGTAAACAACTAACATCTACATCATCATGACCCACCTTATTACATTTACAATTTTCCATTTCCCAGTCATTCAAAATTTATTAATGCATCTAACAATAAATGTTTCTTTCGGCCACCCGCTACACCACTTGGAATTCATATAATAGAGTTTTATTATCATTCAATCATGTTTCATTTTTCATTTATATACAGTCCACTCAAATCGAACCAGCCAACCAAAAGTGAAGTGTTCCTGGCATTAAGTTAAAGGCATACTTCATACAGTAATATTTGTATAATAAAAACGTTTATATATAAAGAGTAATGAATATGGAATTTGGAGCATAAAGGAACGTAGTTGTTAATGTTATTCTTTTAAAGGCTTCCAAAGAAAAAAAAAATGTTTGAAATGGGAGATTCCCACGGTTTCTATGAACTATGTTTACATAAGTGTAGTGCTTGAAAAAACTAATGTTTCCACTTCCTGACCCTCGAATGCTTATATAATTTATTATTTTGTTTAAACATTTTTCTTCTCAAAGCAATCTGTATTATTCGAGACATCTTGAACTGTATTTGGACGAGAAAGCCAATCAAATTTCTCAGTAAGGGCGCAATGATCTATAACCTCGTTACGGGTAGATATGAATGACAATACCGCTCGCTGTCCCAACTATTACTAGCAGCATGAACTCATACTTTCTCTATGATGTTTAATTCAACAGAACACTATCCAATATAATTCGCGTGTCATCTTCCAGGATGGTGCAACAGGTGATATCTGTATATTGCAACAAACTACTAGTTTGAATTCAATAGAATAATAATTTGTTATGAAAGTTAATCAAGTATAATTGCATAAGTTTCGATATATACCAACGTTACTGTATTTAGAAGAGGGTTAGAGCTCACATGAAATATCAAAATGGTTACACTGAAAATTATGCTGTGCTCAACATTAAAGATTTGTTGGAACTGAAATTTCACAGCGACTATATATATTATATTATATTAAACAATAAATGATCTATATTACTCGCACTTTCACTTGTGTTCGTTTAAAAAATGACAGGTTGATAGAGAAAAAGTAAAAACACGTTGAAAATAGTTCATTACAATCGGATTTAAGTAATTTTATTTTTAACATAATCATATCAATCGTGTTCAATTAATGAATAGCTATCAACTCACCTACAACTAATTTCAGTGTGAATCGTTAGAGGTTATGTATGCATGTTTTAAATTTATCAGTGAGGTAATGGTTCTTAAATAGTTGGAAAAGCCGATCAAGATACTTTGGAGGACTGTATCTGAAATTCATAAAGAAATTCAAGTAGATATTTCAAATTACTACTGGCCGTTGCCAACTAAAAAGGCCTCGCCCGCGCAGGCACCTCAAAAGATAATCCTGCCGGTCGTAATGAAAAAAGAAGACCGCACTGCGTAACAGGTAAAAATTTTTCTTAGTGAAGTGCAAGTTACTGAATATAACCAGCGACAAACCTGGACCGAGATACATATTCATCTCGAACTCGAATAAGACAGTCCCGGTGTTAAACAAGGTCTTGAAATTCTCTCCAGGTTTCCACTAATTTGTCCCAAGGACCTCTAGAACCTCCACAAATAAGTTTGTAATAAAACACTGAGATACTTCTATCCCTATCTGTGAGATTAAATCAAGCTTTCGCGTCTTTACAACCCTTAGACGTCCGTCGGATTCAGAAAACTGCCCCTGAGACGGCTCAAAAAATATCATTCCGATAGTGATAACAGTCACTGTAAAGAATACACAAACGCATGTACATGTACGACACGTCAACCGTTTTTTTTCACGTGGTAAAATATATTCCACGGCAGAACACTGTACCGATCCAGTGATACAAATGCCATTAATTTGGAAATACAAAAAATTATTGTAACCACTCAATAAAATGCGTCCGCTGCAGTGAGCCTCAGCATAATTTCCATTGTTCGTGGGAAGGCAAACGAAAATGCACCGACTGACTGCAACAGTAACCGCTTTGGTTACGGTATACACTCCTCGCAAAAAGCTAGAATGTGAGGTGGAAAAGAAAAAAGGCGGCGATGGCTGCTAAATTAGAACATAAATACGGGCGGGAACGACCTTTGGATCGCTTTACAAAAATCGACAAGCAACCGCGACCAGCGCGAATTGAGGCGCTGCTGGCCATGACTCAGCGGAATGTTGCTGTCCTTACAGATACTAGAATTAAGGGGCGTCAACTTCACTTCTGAGGATATGCTTACAGCTGAGGATGATCGTTACGACCCCTACGAGCTGGGATACGTCAACTTCTCCGTGAACCCAGCGAAAACGGACAGCGTATTTGCCCACCAAGTATGAAAGAAACAAAATCTACCGGCCCCACACACAAAAAGGTTACAAAATCGCTTGCAAAACAAATTTTGTTGATTATTCTGGATCAAAAAAAAAAAAAATATTACAAGCGGTGTGACAATGTAAGTACCCTGATCAAATTTGACAAGATTTTACTATGTAATAATAATAATATTCTTTATTTATTCTGGGATTCAGCCCCTTGGAATAATATTACAAGCGTCAAAAGTTTTTTTTAAAATTAATTTATTGATATTTACAACTGTATACATATATACATATCAAGTAAATTTGCTGTAAGTGATATTATGACGTGATACAAACATTTGGAGAATCTACAATATATTTTTATTATTATCAAAAAAGTAGTAATAAATAAATCCTCTAACTAATCATAATCTTAAGGAATAATCCAATAAATGAAAAGGAATAGTGTTGAAGACTTAAAGGGGATGGGAGAGGGCCGAAAAGTGCAAGAATCGCACCAATAAAGAAATAAAATCGCTTTCTTAAATTTTGCAGTTATTACTTTTTTAGAAGGAGCTCTTCAATTGACCTTGTGTGATGAAGGATTCTTTTATTTAAAAAGATAAACATGTTTAGCGCCGTTAAAGATCTGGTGTCATGAGTTACGGGCGTTGCATAATGTGGACGCCGGCCACTTACAAGAGAAACTTCACTAATATCGGATTCATAACACGACCAGTTGGGTGGGCAGTCCAGGTGCTACATGCTTCTCGTCGGCGGCTACTGAACGTCCAATACTGATTGTGTTAGAAATATCCGGTTCAGTATAAATGAATATATTATAGGAATATAAACCGGTAATAGGTCATATCATTAAAAAAATATTGTTTATCTATAATAACAATTTTAGAGAGTGTGGTAAAAGTATGGAATTAGCCACAAAGCGTTCCATATTTCCACACTGTAGGGCATTTTTAAATCCTGACTTATACTACTTTAACCGCCCTCCTTATGTAGCTCCTTTAATATAGGATAAAAAAATAATGGTGGAAAATAGGTTGAAAAATTCAAAAGGTTCTTCAGTATGTAAAACATTTAATCTAGGTAAGTTTATGTTAAAATGTCCTTCTTATGATTTCTTTATTATATAATATTCTCTTATCGACATATAATGTTAAAAATAAGGAAAAATCCTGGGCAAAAGCATAACAAAAATAGTGGAGAGATTAGTTTAAGATTAAATTTAGGGGTAAAGTCAAGTGTGATAATGAAAATAAGGTTGTCTACATTATGAAATAATCAGTTTGTGAAAAAGTATTTTAATATGAATAGAAGGACTATAAAACTATCAATTTTAAAACCTAAAGTGATTGTTTATTGTTTAGTAATGAAGTTCAAAATGATTTAATTGTCAGTTTATATATTTTACATTTGATCGGACGTTAGTGAAGTGGCATTAAGGGTAGAAATAGGTAGGGAATTCTAAAATGAAAAAGGAACAAAAAAGGGTTTGTCAAAGGAAGCAGTTCTGAGTGCAAATATTAATTGTGGGTTGTGGTGTTCAAGGATTAAATGGAGTTACGCAAGGCAATGAGTTCAGCGATATAGGAAGGTTTATTATTTTTAGAGTTTGGAATAGAACCAAAGAAGTATTGCCGTCGAAAAGTGGGATAAAGTTACTTTAGGTCGTCAGAAAATGTACGAGTATGGGAAACCCAATAAACTTTCTAAAGCAATTCACCAGACACTTTAATCTATCTTCAAGTTTAAACGTAATAAAAATAGTGGAAGAAGATCGAAATAGTTTAAGACTACTCAGTCTCATAAGGTCCACTATATTAAACCTTTTTCAATAAGGATTAGCCCTGGAGAAACCCTGCAAAGTGGGGTCAAACTTTGGTTAATATTAAAAAGTTTTTATCTTATTTTCTATCTTTAGTGATCGCAACCCGGACTATTTTCCTAAAATGTGATAAAAATCGGGTAAATAAGAGAGGAAAGAAGTACCTGAGGGATTTTTTATGGCGAGGATTGATTGGTTCAATAGAACTGTTTCAGCATAATATGGGGTTTTTAGATATTTCTGAAACATGATTACTCCATCAGGCAGGTAATGACCAAAGATGACGCTCAGGTTTTAAAGAGGCTCATATTAGTACAACGTAAACAAAAACTATCTTCAGAATTTCTTGCTCCGGTCATTATCTCCACTAAACGGTTTGCCCGGAGAGAGATTCAATTTATTTAAGAGCTCCATAATTCAACATTAGATTTTCAAACGTCAAAAGAAAAGTTATTTTTTTTTTTTTAGATCAATTCGGAAATAATCCCAAAATTGTGCTTAGATATACTTTTACCTTATTGGGGAAATACAGAGTGTTATTATGGTTTGATAACAATCAATGAAAAGTTTAGGTGTCGAATGCTGAGCACAGGTTAATGCTAAGAATTCAATTTTGTTTTATATAAAGTATAATAATGACTGTTGTCTTGCAACATGTTACTATCTTCCGGCATCTTCTTACATCACTAAGTAGACCCTATCTACTCGAACCCTTGATAACTATGAACATAGGGCTCCTTATACGTCTAAATCAAGAGCTGTAAAAAGAGGAGGAGTGGGAAATCACGTATTGGAGGCTGAGCGTGAATTAACTGAACATTAATAAACCAAAGATTACTTGTTAAATGATAAGGTTAAGAGGCTGCAAGGAAAGAAAACAGACACGTGTTAAACACTTAGCCCAGAGTATATAGAGGATAGGTTTTTATATCAGAATATAAAAATTTTGTTAAAAGA
>NW_027115850.1:5386-18264 GCF_000696795.3 Halyomorpha halys
TATTCCTAATATAATATACAAAATAACAAGAGCTGCTCCTCAGAAATCTCTATAAATATACAGTGTTAGTTAAACGAATTATAAAGTGATTTTCCGTACATCTTTAGTGGCAACAGTCACATATAGAATATAGTTTATAACAGTACTCAAATAAGGTAAAAATAACATCGATGGTATTTTCTAGAAATTAGATATGCATCTTACACAAAGAAATATTCAATAAATCCACCACAACATACAGCTATTCGCGGCAAGTTCGGTTTCATCAAGAGGGACTGCTAAGATTTAGTACTTGTAATGCACTGCAATGCAGTCTATAATCCCATCAACATTCATAATCCTATCTGTACAGCCCACGTACACCGTTTATCCTCAGATTGGATAGCACTACTGTTGTGAGGATTGAATATCATTAACATTTTTTAATCGCATTAGTCATATACATACACATTATCTTCTACAAATGGCTTTTTCATAGATCCGCGTGTTTGATGGGGAGTCATGTTTTTATCTTTACATTTTTTTTATTTGTAGCTGTAAAATAAATACAATCAGCAAATGAGTTACTATATAAAGGCATGGCATGTGTTGGCATGAGGGAAACAGCAACCAGTGGTGCATCCGCCTGACGTTCAAGTAAATTATTTGATCAGACTAAGAGCTCCCTCATCCAACTCTACTTCAACCTACGCTGTGTTAGCTCACTCATCATAGTTACGTCACGGATGTTATTTGTCGCCATCTGTCGTACAAATTTGTTGAAATGTCCATGTAATTTATCGTTAAACCGTTTGTGACATAAGAAGGTGGTTCATTACAGTTGGAATGCGTAGGTCGGTGTGAATGGTCCCGTTTGAAACGTAAAGTGGTGAATTTATTGCCAGTCGTAAAAATTGTGATTGAAACGTTTGTATTTTTTGAATCTGTGTCTTTTTAGCCAGTCCATAGATTTGGAGGGAGTACGTCCAAATGAGTTTTAGTAAATAATCGTATACGTTAACTTTCTATATGAGGATTTATAGACTTAAAGAATTTCAATGTAGTGTGAAATATAATAGTCTCAGTCAAAAATTTATCGTTTTACGTTTTATCTTAACGTGTGGGCCCCATATCGACTTTCTGTCATAAATAAGTCAGAGTATTTGCTAATAACTATCTATGTAAACTGAAGGGCAGGTTTTGTGTCGTAGTGTAAATATAACATGTTGTGATTTATCATTGTTAATCTTTATTTTTTATTGTCTAGACTATGTTGTTGTGTTAGTATAGGATCTGTGATAATATCAATGTAATGATCATACGTCGCAGTTAGTATGTTGGTATTCACATATGACTTGTTGGTAAGTCATATGTGAATATTAAATATAAAGTAGAGCCAGGATAGAACTTTGAGGGACTCCTGCAGATATTACTATAATCAACAAATAATCTTTTCGAAAAATATTGTTAATCAAGGATTCATTTCAGGTTATAGAACTTACTGAATTGGTTACCTTAGTAGTAGCTGAGTTGTATTTATGTACATGGTTGGTGACCATGCTTAATTATAGTACGTAATGTCTCACTAACATAAATTCGGTTATCCTGGTACTGAATATTAGATTGCACTAAATATGAATATTACAGCGCACTTCCTTTCACTACTTTGCTTGCGTGAATTGAGTAGCCGATCGAGAACAAGTAGTAGGGAGCTAATTGAAACTAGAACCTTCTAGAAGGCGTTGTGTAAGAGATGGTCGGGCAGGAAGGAAGGTGTTCACTTCCTACAGAGCCGGCTTAATCTACAGGCCGGATCTGGCCCACTTCCACAGCTGTTGGCCAAGAAAAGCTCTCTCTATGCGGTTCTCGGATGTTTTTCTTTACTAAATCTTATTTTATTACTCAACTTTTTTCTAGAATATGGAAAAAAGATAGCTTAGACCTTGCATAAGAAGTTTTTGTAAATAAAATTACTCCTAGGGCTTCCATTTATGATTGAAACTGTGGTAATAATATATTTTTTGTTATTATGGTCATATTGCCCACCTTTCATGGAACCTTCTAATGATAGAGGGGACAAATATAGACGTCCAGATCGTAAGATTAAGACTGATTGAGGAGAAAATTCTGAAATCCGATCATTCAAAATTTTCTCCGTAATCATGTGTCCGAACACCCTGAAACTAAATATCAACTATACACTCCGGCGTGGCGTCTTAGGAGCCAATGGACAGCAAGGAGAAGTTGGGTCCTTCTGTCGCAAATGCGTCAGAGAGTCTGACAGCCCATGTGCTGAGAAAACGCCCCAACAACTCTCTTCTTATAACACGCCGGCACCACTGGTTCAAAGAAGAATTGATGAAGTTCCTTGAAAAAAGAGGTTTCACCTGTTTCGAGGAGATTTATTGCGTTGACACCGACGGATCCGTAAGATACGCCGATATTGTTGCATCAAACAAAAATCGAAGACACGGCTCTGGTCTTGGATCCGACGGTAAGATTTGAGAGTAATGACCTCGAACAGGAGAGTGGAGTGGAAAGGGGAAAAAAGGAAATATATGAAAAATGCGTCCCTTTCCTTAAGGAAAAATTCCGCGAGATTTTGGGAGAGAGGGAGTTCACCGCGAGAGGCCTCTGGTTTGGATATTGCAGAACAATACCTGACAGAACAAGGAGCTTCTTAGAAGACCTAGGTGTTAGCATCGGAGATATTGCGATCTTGGCAGAAAATATTATTTTGGACACTCTGGGGATTATATGTCATCCTGCATGGGAATTAGCTCTGAGGTTATTCATTGTTTTATTTATTTATTTCATTAATTGGACCTGTCGATTTGTGTGTTTTAACTTGTTCATTTCCTTACTTTATTCATTAAATTATTTTATTATTATTATTTTTATTAATTTAATTTAATTTATATATCCATTTAAGTATTTCTTTTAACCAACTTTTGTTATATTTTCTTTTAAATCTATGTATTAGTCTTGTTTTGGTAACATGTATTTATTTGTTTGTTTTTCTGTAAAATGATCTACTGCTGTGACTATTATTTCCTGGGGGAAAAAAAAAATGTTTTCTTTCTTTTTTATTATATCATATAAATATATGTAATTTATATATGTCCGATCACGGATTGATTAGTATGATGTGTAATGTAGTAACTCAATGTATTTGGGTAGCATTGATGAATAAAGCCTTTCCCTCTCTCTATGTACCAAAACCTACCCACCAAGTGATCCAGATTCATGTCTCTGTGATGTTCTAGCCTTTGAATCGGCTTATCAAACACGTTCTGTGCTGTTAATAATTCAATAGTTCTGCTATACTATTTATAACATTTGGTTAATAGCATAGGCTCTGTACATTGGTCATACTATACTATATAACATTTGGTTAGTAGTATAGTCTATAGTTTTAGTACTTTGGATAAAAAAAAAAATAAATGGAAAAGGTCTCGAGAATTATACCATTGTATAAAGTAGACTCATTCAGTAGTTTTATTATGAAATTATTGATTGTTAAATGTGATTTTAATAATATATTTTTCCTACATAAGCTTTTCATCCTTCAGAGATATCTAATATCATTAAGATTACCTACCCGCAAAGCTCCTGAACACGACCTAATAACATCCTACATCCTAAAACTTCTTCCTCGGAAAGCCATCCTATTCCTTATCTATATATTTATAACGCCGTACTCCGTTCTAAATATTTTTCTGACCCATGGAAATTATCTAAAGTGAAAATGATACCCAAAGCCCCCAGAATACTTCTACCGTCTACCGTTCTACAGAATACCTTCAAACATCCTATCTCACTATTATCTATCGATCATGGGAAAAATCCTTGAAAAATTCATTTTAAAACGCCTGTACCCCATCCTATATTCCAATCACATAATCCCTAATCACTAGTTTGGATTCCAAACATTCCACTCCACTGTCCAGCAATGTCAATGTCGTTGTCTCGTCTTCTTTAGAGCGCGGAATGTACTGCGTGGGAGTCTTTTTCGATAAAGAACGGACTTTTCGAGTCTGGCACCCGGTACTGCTTTACAAACTCCGTAAATTCCTACCTCTCACATACTTTCTCATCATCCGTTCCTTTCTCACTAATAGATTATTCCATGTAAACCACAATGGCTCCTATTCATCCCTCTAGTCTCAGTCCGCTGGTGTCAAGGTCGGTCCCATCCTCTACACCGTCTATACAGCTGACATCCCAACCAATCCTAACACTATCCTCACCACGTATGCCGATGACACATGTGTAAATTTAACGGATTTAATTTCAGTATTTTGAGATCAAATTGTTTCAAAAGAATAGCGAGATCTCAGTGAATAATCTGAGCTATCAAAATTTAAAATTGGTTCAGCTGTTTGCTTAAAAATTGCTACACACCTACGAATGAGCAGGTTATATGACAGCTCTAAACAAATACTTTTCTTAGGGCTAAATAAGAGATGGTTTATCATTGTTAAGCCAACCACCCATATATAAAATAAATACATACATTTTAATGTGTTAATTTTAATCAAAAGAAAATTAGAATAGTATTAAGTATCTCGAAAACAATATTTACGAAAGGTGTACTGATTCTAGAGCAATGGTGGGTACGCGAGATCAGCATCCTTTCCAGATGCGCGAGATCCAGCAAGATTTCCTCTGCACCCTTGGTTTTACAAAGGCTAATGATGCCAAGTCTACTGGTTCCACGATGAATGAACTGTAGGTAGATTAAAGAATTAATTTCCTTCTATAACTGAACTGGAACCTGGGGCGAATCGAATGATTCATATTTTTCTCGACCCATGCCCAATTATAACATATCTCCTGTTCTCCTGTCCCCTAGATTTCTCTAATGACTAATTCTTGAATGCTATTATGCTAAACACTTTTTGTTTCCTATAATATCCGCTGGACTCTTCCCTGTTTTCATACCAAAGTGGTCGTCTATTTTCCATGTCAATTTAGAAACCTTATTTCAATAGACGTGATGCGGCTTACATATTTATCCTACGTTACTCAATTTTCTGAGCTTAAGTAAAAGTTGAGTGATAAACCGCCTTGAGCAGTTTCACTTTTCTTCGTAGCTTATCGACCACAATATTACTTGTTTATACTATGTTATATCTTTCTCCTTAACTGACTGTAAGTGCATGCACTTTTCAGCATAGTTAGCAGCATTAATAGAATCGATTATTCTTCCAATGTCATTTGGTAGTCGTTGATAACATGATAGTTTGAGCATGGGTAATTGTGTGTCTTCCTAATATTATTCGATGTCTTAAGAAATTAATATCAATAACCCCATGAAGGCCAGGAAGATAGGAATACAGTTGAAAGTATTATAGCTTTCAATGCCATTATTCATTAGCAATTATTTGCTTCAAAATTATTGAATCAAAATCTTCATTTGATGCCGACAGGTCCTGGCAAACCGCAACTCGCTGACTATGTGGCTCTCAAGATATTGTTGCTCATCCATAATATTCTTGTTGTATGTATTTATAATAGATCATCTCGAAGTATTAAATTAAGATTTCGTCCACTCCTGTTGAAATAACAGTTATTATACTGCGATTCCTAGACTTGCCCAATACCGTTCAGGAAAATAAAAGTTTATACGTGTTACTCTATTTAAGAACCTAGAAGGACCAAAGTTGCTAGATTTAAACGAGTTAATAAAGTTATAATGTTTAAGTATATTTAATACCACATAAAATGTGCGAACAAACGTTTTCCAAGTATTAATAATCATCCTCTTCCTAGTGGGTGTGTTGATGGAGAAAGACTAAACTGTTGTAATCATAATTTAAATACAGCACGCCCTCTTCTACGAAACTCATCTCACTTCAAAGAAAATCATGTACCATAATTGATGATTGTTATGTAAATGTCAACAGAATAAACAACTTTCACTTTAAACATTGCAATAAATAATTTATTCTTGATGATAAAAGTGAACAAATAAGCCTACAAACAAATACATGATCTATAAAAATATAGCAATACAAATTAAAGCTGACTTTTTATAATTTTTGTATGTATTTAATATTATTTCATGCATGTTAGCATGCATTTTTTTTAACATCAAATCGAATACCTTTACAAACAAATGGAAGGTGCAACTAACCACATTTTGTTATGCTTATATGACGATCAAAACTTATCATTGCACATTTAGATTATTTGTATACAATAAAAAAATTAGTGAAAGTAATTTATATTAAAATACAACATCGGAGAACAAATTCCAGTTTACAAAAAAAATTCATTTAACAAAATAATAAAAAAATCAATGAATATTAACGCTATCTTGAATGAATGAATTTTAATTTGTTGCATATTTTCTTTAGAAGCGTTAATATTTAAAACACTTTAGGTAAGCTCATAGTTTTCTCAAGAGTCGAAATTTGGAATCAAATTGGATTCAAAATTGCTTTGAAATGTTGAATTAAAAATAAATGGAAATAAGACCCAGAGCGTTGAAGAGGTGTATATAATTAATTAATACGAGCTGTATTAATCTCACATTCATTATTACCAATATTGGTCTTTTAACTAATGAAATAAAAAATCAGAAACAAGATTATTGTTAGATAGACGTTTCAAATTATTACATGAATTAAAATACAGTGTAACTCGCAAAGAAGGTGTGTATCAGATCAAGCATGAAATACTTAAAAAAAATATGAAAAAGGTTTTTATGGAAAATTTGGTACTGTATATTCTGAAAATATTAAAATGGGAACGTGGTTCGTAGCAATGTTTAACGCAACCCAATAAATATAATTGCATACAAATTTATTTCATTAAATCACTCTGTAGTTATGAATAAAAATGTATTCAAAAATTGCGATTACTAGTTAATAATATATTCAGGTTCCATAAAATAAATTATATAAATTAACAAATCAGATTGGTCAATGCATTGACAAAGATCTGCTAATTGGTCATCTACATTTTAAATTATTTAATATAATCTAGTAAAGTTTCGAATATTAGCTTCTAATTATTTTCAAACTAATTAAATTATTGGTCGTTTAACATTGAACATTCAAGTATACTTCAGTATTTATTCATATACCGGTGGAACAAATTGACAAAGAGAAGTGCATGGAGGTGCAAGGACGTGGTTGGGGACCTGCAAATAATTTTGCATTCGGTGCTTTCTCCACGATTCAGCTCCCAGCTTTCTCTCAACCCTCAACCCCTAGAGGTCACAGCTGTCCCTCGTCTTTGAAATTAAATGTAATCATTATCTTGGAAAAAAAACAAACGCATATCTGGCTATTAACTAGAAAAACAAATTATCGGGTAATATGTTCTTCAAAAATTTGGATATAAATGGCATTTGTTCTAGAGAACTGTTGTATTTATAATCATGTTGATATTTGCTCGGATAAACAAATAAAAATATTGTAATCAAAGAGTAGTACCAAACAAATAAAGAAAAAAAATCTACCAAATAGTAATTATATATTTTTAATGTACTTTAACAGTACAACATCACATCTTGCAAAAAAAATTTTAGTACGTATTTTAATATTTTATTTAATTTTTGACAGCCTTACTATCTTTGGGACAGCGTCCTACAAGACCCTAGTGAAGAAAATAATCCCAATCTACGGTGCTATCTTTGAAATACATCTAATTAAAAATAAAATGTAAACATTTTTATTCAAAGCGATATCTGTACCTTTGAGTTAAATGACATTTCCAAAACTTTGCAGGAAAGCAGTTTGAACAGATACTGGGGTACTTGCTGGGTATTTAATGTTCATTTAAAAGTATAAAACTCCCTTTAAAATTGGTCTCGGTTACTGTTAGTAGTACTTGTGGATGAAGCATGAACACTTAAATAAAAAGTGTAATAATACCAAAATATTGACATAAGTACAATAAATCTGAGGTATAGATGTATTAAATATATAAAGGGCTGGACTAGTAAAGGCAAATTATCCCCGCTGCCTCTAGTTCTGTTTTGAAGAATTTCGGGCGAAATTTAATTGTTCATAGAAAATATTCGTTTCTGCTGTTCGATCGTTTTGAACTTTATGCTGTCAATAAAATAAGTTAATACTACTCGATTTACTGACTTTTTCTTGAAATATCTACCTAATAAAGCTCTGGCTAGTATAGCTTTTAAACTCTAGGCCTGTATTGGTTAACACTATATTCCAAATTGAATTAATAAAGGGTTTGATCATTGGTTAACACTATTTTATTCTTATAAATTTGGTTCCTGTAGTCAGTTATATCTGTACTAAATCCATGCCATAATCATCTAGTTCCATGATTGAAGGAACACATTTTTCATGATTTTTGCGCGGTGAAGCTAACTGGTTAATATATACGGTTTCAATATTTTATTAAAAAAAAAAGGTTTACCACTACAACCCATATCTTGGGTCCAGTATTTTGTATGGTAGTACTGTTTCTAGACAAACAGTTGGCATAGGAGTTTTTGTTGGAAAGCACCCTCAACTGGCAGGTTATAATGCAACAAGACTACTTTATTCATATTTTTGACAACAAAAATGACATCATTATTCCATTTGTCAATAGAATTTATAATAAAATCGACAATCCGGGAGTATTAACCGTATTTTCTTAACTCTTTCCGAAACTCTTCAGCAATGCAGCATGTAGGTGAGATTAAGATATTGTCTTTGAGTTTGAAGAACTGCGTGCCTTCAGGATTCTTCCCCGCAATTTACTTCCTAAAGCATTAATTCTAGTTGGGCTCTACCCCTTCATTTTGGTCAACTGCGGTTAGCGATAATGGTAGTATGCCGTGAAAGTGCTGTTATAAAGTTATCTTTCATAGAATTATCCATTACTCATTTCATCGGTTCATAAATGATTTATACTTCATAGACTTTAATAGATGTTGTCCATTAATGCGATATACCCTGGCATGATTTAAGTGGCATGCCAACGATTATATAAATGGTTCTGAAGTCGATCTATTTCCGAAGTGGAAAGATTACCATCGGGACGGAGGCAGCCTTCCTGCTCTTGATTCCCTCGTGATTATGATAGCCGTGGAATATTTATGAGAGAATTTCGGCTTTCGAGTTATATCATTGCTGCTTATAAGGAACGAATGTGTTTAATTGGATGAAAACAAGTCTACATCACATAATAGTAGTTTTGAATTCGATCGATTTGAGAGATCAATGACCAAGGTGAAACTTTGTGGGAATTTAAAAGAGAATATTATAGCATTTATCCGATTTTGGAGATTTGAATTTCTCAATATGGGGCATTGCATGTTTATAACTCCATAATTATCACTCACTAATTTTTATTATGTAGGAAGTTGTAATATCATGTAAAATTAATTGTATAATGCAAAACATTTAAGTAGCGGTTGTTAAGGGCAACGACTTAATGTTCCAAACTGAGGAAATTAAACCTATATAATAAAATAATGGTGGAAATAATATCTCTGAAATTCTCAAACATTTCACCTAGGTCGCTGATCTCTGAGAAATATATTGGATCACAAATTCTGGTTTTATTGAAGGGAATTATCCTATTATAGTTCTTTTTCTAGTGTTTATTTATACAAAATAAAATTATCTTTCCCTCTTAAAAAAATAATAAGAAGAAAGATCATCTATGACAGTGATCTATACCAATAATTAAATGAGAGATATATTGTCAAAAAAAAAAATGAAAGTATTTTTTTAATTTATTTATTGTACATAAATACAACAAGTAAATTTGAAGTAAGATCATAATGGTATGATGCAGGCAAGTAGAGAAACTACCCATTAGCAGTACTCTAAAAACATTTTTACAATTTGAGGTATCGTTGCCATCTTCTTTTAAGGCTTCTCGGAGGATTGTCAGGAATCGAAGAAGAAGCTTAAAAACAATGGGTTTGAGTCCTTAGGGAGTTTATAATAGAAGAATTGATATCTGGTTTGGGCTAGATCCATAAGAAACATTAATTAGTCTTATGCATGATTTTATTTGTGATAAAGTAAGGAGCATTGAGGATTTTACGAAGGATTTTCGATTTTAAGGATTAGATACGAGAGGAATTCGGTTTAGTGGAACCCCAAGGCTCTACTCCGTATGCCCAGATTGGCCTTATTACATTCATTCAGATAAGTCTTCTGTAATGAATTGGATGTTTAGACCGTTCGTCTAGTAAGTGCTGTAATAGTCGAAATCGACGTGCAACTTCCTGTCTTTTCAATCTTGTGTGAGGATTCCAGGTTAGACGTTTGTCCAGATATAGTCCAAGGTAGCGGGTCTGCTACGGTTTACGACGAAGGGTAAAGGTGATTTGATAGGATTTCTTGGAATTTATTAAAAATGAAATTAAATATAATATTTACATTTATATTGAATGTATTGGATCATAAATTCAGGTTTTATTGTAGGAAATTATAATTATCTTTAGAGTGAATTTCTACGAATTAAATTCGTAGAATCTAGAATCTTTTGCCCCTAAAAAAAAAGTAATAAATAAATAAAATAAAACCAATCGTCTATAACAATGATTTATACGAATTATTAAATGAGAGATATTTTATACATTATTCATTAAAACATGAAGGTAAATATAATATGAGTATCTCAGTAGAATTAATTCTATAAAAACTCTGTCTAAATATTATCTGCTAAATAAATTTATAGACATCTTTAAAAAAAGTTAATAATTTTTAAGCTATAGATCATAATTTATAAAAAAAAATGTTGATTAATTATTAATTTTTCAAATTAGTTTTTGAAAATTATTATTTTTATTTACTAACTACTACTTTATATTTTAAAACCAAATTTCAACTCAGCTTATTTATTTCTATTTGGTATTCTAAATATACCATTATTTCATTCTAAACACAAATACTTTCACTGTGATACACTACGCCAAAAACTACTGTAAGAAAGTTCTTAGTTTATGTAACATTATTCTGAATCAACAATTATTATTAGAATTTTTCATTAGTTGAAACAAAAACTGCTAGCTTCAAACCAATAACTTTTAAATGTGATACAGTAACTAAGTTAATATTGTAAAAAGATAACATAAAACCGAAAAGGCCAATTTTGTGAAATTTATAGGCTATAAAAGAGATGATAAAGGAACGAACGGGTTTCTCTTTCCTTTTTTTTTTTTTCTGATGACCTTCCATTCTGCTTTCAAGTCCCTTGATCCCTTATAACAAATGTAACAGTGGTTTGTAACCGTTTGTGACTTGTATCATTTGATGAATTACAGGCAGTCATTTCGGTTATAACACAAGACCAAGCCAAGGTACTTTATAAGTTTATGAAACGTCGACAAGCGTATCAGTCACTTTCGCTTGACCAACAGAGTATAATTTAGTCACAATGTGACGCTCTCTGTCAATTTTGCAATAATATGTCGGTTAATGAGAATACAGTAAATTACGTATTCAGTGGGAATGAGAGTGATTTAATATTATTAACGTGATTATGCGACAGAAGGAACTGTTACGGGTTTGAATAAAACTTGAAGAATCTGAATAATAAAATGGCTGGAATTGCGTATCTTTTTAAATAAATTTCAAACTAGACGTCGACGGTATTTTTAATTGGAAATTAAATAAATTTGTTTTATTTTGTATTTGTAACTTTATTTATAATATATAATACATACAAATTTATTTTGTGTAATTGATAAATAATTTGTGCTTTTCATTTGAGAAAATCATTTTATTTTTTTTTTATCTTATAAACGCCTAATAGAAAATTTATTTCTTTAAGAATCCGACATCATAATTGTGGCACATATTTATTGAAGCGTCATAATCATCATAGGTATTTGTACCTTCTCTGCTAGTCGAGAAAACTAAAGTAAAGTGTAAACAAATAAAATAAAGTTTTCTTGATATAGTCCCACTTTTTGAGGATATTTCCTGTTCAAAGAAATATTCACATTTATAAGTTCCTCCCCACAGGAAATGTTTCCATTAGTTCTTCATCATAATTGAGGCATATATATGATTTTTTTCCTTCCTCGCTCGCCACCTGTGAGCCCTGCAATGTGGGCGAAACGTTAGTAAATAATAAATTGTTTCATCACTATTTCAATTTTTTTATTAACCTGTTACTAATCTTTCCATCAGCAGTGAGGAAAGGGAAATGGGTGAACTTGTATACCGGGACATTACCACTGGAGGTACTGAGACAAGTACATCTATATAAATTCATATATTCTATATTAGATAATATTTTTATTATTGTTAATTAAGACTTTAAAATAAGGTGTTTTAAACATGAACAAATCAGGAAATTGTTTAGTGTAATGTATTTTATAGTTAATACACAGTGACATTGAAGTTAAATCATACTGCTATGTGTATTCGTCTCATCAGCCAAAAGTTAAAAGTTGTCCTTTTCCATCTTTATGCCTGACATAGAGAGAGACGCGTCATTTCTATAGGAATTCTGTTTCACTTGCGTTACCATATATAGTTTACGTAATTCTTTAACGCTAATGGTTCAGTACTTTATGAACTCAAAATTCTTGAGTTCATCATTTCAACTCTGGTAGTCGGAAGGAAAGATTTTATCATTTACTGCGAGGACTTAGGGCAGAAATGTGAATGACGGAAAACTTTATTGAAATTACAAATGTATATTACATAATACATTTAGTAAATATGGTCTTAGTTAAAATTACAGGTGTGTAGATCAACTACCCATTTTACATTACCTGGTCTCGATCTTCTTTTCAGGCGTCGCGGAGGATTGTCAGGAATGGAAGAGTATGCAAGGTTAGAAAATAGGGGGGTTTGAGTGGTTAGGGAGTTTATAATGGAAGGAGTGATATCTGGTTCGGGCTAGATCGGTTACATAGGGAACATTAAGGTCTTTATGTATGATTTTATTTGTGACAAAGTAAG
>NW_027115850.1:23754-29871 GCF_000696795.3 Halyomorpha halys
TGTTTACAGAAAGTATACATGTGTCATCAGCGTATGTATGTAAAAAGTAAATATTAATTCAATTTTTACGCATATTTACTTAGTTTATTTTCATATCATTTTTTTATTTCTTCTTTGATTCTCAATTTTAATATACCTACATTCCCATGCAGTTTCAATATTCTTGTAATATGACACTATATATTTTCTCCGATACTACTTATGTACCTAAATTAACTGATTTCTTCTTATGTGTCTAGTTATTCTGTATTTACTTTTATTCCTTATGGTTGTTATCTTGTTTTTTGTTCTTAGTCCTAATGAAGGCCTGAAAATCTGGCCGAAACGTTAGCATTGTAAGTTTTTATTTATTTGTGTTTTCACTGACCGCATCACTAACCATCTCTCTCTCTCTCTCTCTCTCAGATATTATTACATGTTATTGCATTACTTATTTTCATGTATTATTAATTTTCTTATTCACTATATTAATAGTTTTAGAAAAAAAGTTAATAATTTAATCTTAACACAAATTTGTGTTCCTGCTCATGGAAAAATAGTTTTCTATTGGTTTTATTTAAAAATAAAGACATTCCCAAATAATTAACCTGGATCAATTCCATACAACAGATGATCAGTTGAATGGCTTGGAACAAGAGAATAATAAGAACAATTAGGACTTTATGAAAAATACTCCATACCAGCTGTTTACTTTGTTCGTTTTAGTCCAAAAGCCCGGGAGAAAAACGAAAAACTGTTATTTCATCCCAATTTTTGATAACTTTAATGAAACTTTATATTTACTAGTCAAAATTGATGAGTCTGGTAACTATAGCTAGGAGGAATAAAAAATGGAGGCTGTTTTAAAACTTAAAAAAAAAAAAAATGTTTTTCATTTGGAACTCCATATCTTTAAAACTACCTACAACATATAAAAACGAAACGAAAACTAATAGAATATAATTTAGTTAAGTAAATTTGGAAAAATATGAGCTGTTGTCCTAGGGCAGAGGCCCTTCAATTAAACGAAAGTTGTTCGTGGGTTCTGTTGTACCGTTGGCTTAAATTTAAATAGTAGCATTATTGTTGAAGCTATGGTTAGAATTGAAACATGGAATTCATAATCAAGGGCAGGAGTACAAATTTTAATTATAAACAGATATAGGAAAGATTACTTTGGGTTGGGTGTGAACTCCACCTTAACTCGTACACAAATTAGGTTAAAAAACTCTATCGAATAAATTTAGTCCAAATGTTGATAAGGTTTTGTAAGGATGTTAAACTTCAACCAATTATATAATTAATTTTTATCTGACTAGCATAAGCAAGCTAAAAAAAAAAAAAAAAAAAAATGGATTTATTCAAATATATAATTGCTATACGAAAAAGAAAAAGAAGAATGTAATCAGTGAAGATTTTTTTGAGAACCAATTCTTCTCGGAGATAACTTTTGAATCCAAAACAATTGATAATGTAGACAAGGTTTCTAGTGAGACAAGACTTCCATTAATAAACGACTCTTGCTTAACGGGTGAAACCAATATGAAACCTGCCTGAGAGTCAGGTCTTGGAAATCACTTGATAGTAGAAAATTGGAAAGAATCCATGATATCTTCATGTTGTTCCTGTTAAATGCCTAGAAACGTACAACACTAAGTTTTCTATTTTCATGTTCCAGATAGTCTGGTTGAAGTTTGTATTGGAACTACAAATGTAAATCTTCTCTTTTTAAATGATAACAGATTTTCAAATTAACGTTATTGAAAAACCATTCATAAAGACCTAAATGTTCCTTATGTAACCGATCTAGCCCGAACCCGATATCATTCCTTCCATTATAAACTTCCTAACCACCCAATCCCACTAGTTTCTAACCTTGCTTCCTCTTCCATTCCTGACAATCCTCCGAGGCGCCTGAAAAGAAGATGGCCTCGTGATCTTATATTGTAAAATGTTTTTAGAGTTCTACTACTGGGTAGTTTCTCAATATGCTGTATTATTATTATTATGTCATTATGATCAAATTTACTTGTTGTATTTTTTATACAGTTGTAAATATCAATAAATAAAAAAAAACCTTATTGAAGGAAGTTCAGATAAAGTGATATTAGAAATTTGCCTGACATAAGATGAAAGAAATGATTTAAAGGACTGAAAAAAACAATAGTTAGATGTCTTATTTGTACAATCCTGTATTGATGTATACAAATTCATAAAAAAGACTCATCTGAATAACATGAAAATGAACATACCACTCAAGAAAAGTCCAGTTGAGATGAAGGTATCAAAGTAGATAAAAGTAACTTAAGAACTTTGAGTTCATAAATAGAAATTGTTTTTCATATTCTCTTACTTGTCGAGTCACATTTCTGAGGAACTAATTAAACTTATTTGTTAAGGCATTATGGCTATGCTGATAATTTGTTGTTTTAGTTTTTAAAATTAAAATGTATTTAAATTTTGCAATTAATAAATGTATATCAATATTTTTATAATAAACCAATATGATTTTTATAAATTTCTGTAGACCTAATTATTTTCTTAGTCGAATTCGTTTAACTATTGATTGATTTTTTCATAAAAAAAACAAAAAAAAAACGAATTCTAAAGTGTTGTTTATGTATTCTATGCAGATTTCAAAAAGGTATGTAATTCAACTGGCCGCCAAAAACTATATTCACGGGGAAAACGTTAGTAAATCTAGTACAGTTGTGCATGACCGAAACGTTTAATAAAGTTCGGATCAGTAATTATTATTTCGGAAAGTTTGTTGTTCGTTTTAGTTTAAATCAGGGTGATTCTCTTTCTTCTATCTTATTAAATTTGCAATGCAATATGTTATTAGAAAGGTGATGCATACCGTAAAGGGTTTAGCATTAGGTAGGAAGATATTTGTGCTGGTGTATGCGGATGATTTGGTTCATTGATGAAGTATAGTAAGGAAATAGCTCTCAAGATAAATACGGATAAAGCAAAATATATAGTTAGCTTTAGGAGGAAATACATTTGAAAGGGTAGAGAGATGTAAGTAACAATATCTGGACACAACGAACTGATGAGGACTTAAAGACAGGAGATGGTTGTAATTTATCAATTTCGAAATAGTTTTTTGTTTAGCTTAGCCTTTTGTTCAGGAACTTACAAGTTAAAATTTACAAGACTATCCTTCCCTTTGTCAGATACGGATGCGAAACAGGGCTGCTTAAGGAAAGAACACCGCCTTAAGTTTTTGAAAATAAAGCATTCCAATTTAGAATAACGAATTGCGTCAATTGCATTATGGTAAATGTAATTCATGTGACAACATTGAAGCGAATAATATAGACTTTTACGGTAGTAAGGTTGACCTTCCACTGATTCGACGGGTATACGTCGGAGAGGTAGATCGAAATATAGGTGGGGGTGGTGAGTTGCGTCAAAACTGATCTTGCGACTTTGGATTTGGGGCTGCTCATTTCTAGGGCTAGAAGTATTTCTAAACCTATGTAATAGCTCTATTTTGAACATTTTTCCTTTATATACATATAGGTAGAGTTTTAGAGAATAAATAATGATTTCATAGTTGTATGTTTATTTTTATGGTTTTTAACATTTCAGAAATGTAATGATCGCAGTTGGTGGGAGTGGATAGCATAGTGGTAAGGCTCTGTACTACTAACTCCAAGGGTCATCTACTAGCACAATCGTTGGTCTAGTAACAGTATTTCCTTACAAAGTACTGCATCCCTGCTCATTCATGGATTGTAAGGGTTCTGACTTAATTTAATTTAATTTTTAATAATTGCAGTTGTTGAATTACTTTTTTTTTTTTTAATATTCTATCTTTTCCAATTTCATTTTTTGAATTATTTAAAACCATACTGAAATTTAACTTTAAAATTAGGAAAAGATTGTTATCTATGAAGATTGGAGAATCATTATCCATAGAAATAATGTGACGGTTTGATGTTTTTTTGGGTTTTGAATCAGACCTTAATGCGAGATCCTCAATAAAATGATAATATAACTAGTTCCTCATAAAAAACTATAAACCTAAGGTGCATTCTTTAAATATTTAAGAAGAAATAAAACA
Source organism: Halyomorpha halys (assembly GCF_000696795.3). Classification (NCBI taxonomy): domain Eukaryota; kingdom Metazoa; phylum Arthropoda; class Insecta; order Hemiptera; family Pentatomidae; genus Halyomorpha; species Halyomorpha halys. Next base: position 27,806 of record NW_027115850.1, read on the forward strand.
AATATCTCGAACTATTGAGTTCAATATTATACAAAAATAAAATATAAAATGTTGGAAGTTATGATACAAACTTCCAACATTTTATATTTTATTTTTGTATAATGTTGAACACAATAGTTAAAATATGACTAACATATTCAAACATCATTAGTATATGAATAATGTTTTTTTATCAGTTATCGAATCTTTATAATTAAGGTTTACCAATTCAATGTCTCCGAGCAACAATACTGCGATCAGATAATAATTTATAAATATTAGAATTCAAGACGTTTGCGAATTTATTTTTTATTTTCTAGTTCTAGTGACTGGAGAAGAAATCTCTTTTCTGCCTAATATTTTTCTCATTTTAGTTTAATTTATCTTTTAATAAGACATATTTGTCAACGGACCGATAGTCAGGAACCGAGGCAAATTCGTTTCAGGTTGTATAAAACGTTATATGTAAGTGAAAATTTCTGTAGTCAAATTTGTGTTCAGGCATGATCGATCGAACCTTTAGTGTATTTTAATGAATTTGATACCTGCGGCTAAGGATATGGTAATCCAGTATTTCAATCCTATACTCTTCAAAATTATGCCCCTTGCTTAAGATAAACGTTCACTTTTATCGATCCAACGAGCCGTATGTATCAAATCCCTGCAGCTGTATGAACAGATGGTAATTAAGTATAAGTCACTGTTTCAAGCGTTAGGAAACGCTTAACCCATCCCAACACAAAATGCCGAAAATAAATTACATTTTAGCTTCTAAAAGTCAGTAATAAACGTTAAGATAAACTGTTAGCTGGGTTATTTATAAAGCAATAACAAAATATTCTCATAAAACTGAAGTCATCAAATCGTCAACTAGACATGACTGCATCACAATGACTTGGCACCGGAGAACTGTCGGAGAAAGGGGAAGTAATAATTACTGAGATGTGTTTCAGCTGCCCACTTCCGAAGGTTGTGTAACCCACGGGTGAGGACGGAGTGGACGCGTTTGTCATTCTGTTGTGCAACCTGGCTCAACTGAGGAAAACCGGACTTATTTTTTCTCAAATATTCTAGTTTATCGTTGTTAGTTTATTCCTTTCCAAGTATGAATGTTTTATCAGTATTATGAAACAGATAAAAAACTGTATGTTAATTATATCACACATGCTAATTTTGATTTGAATAATTAATATGAGTTTGCTATTAATGAATTCATAAAAAAAAGTGGTTAGGTAAGGGTTGTCCCCATTAGGCATAACTTCATAATTCCCTCGATATTCCTTAGTTTAATTTTTGTAAACCGTCACTTATGTTTTCAAGCCCCTAAATTAACCCTTTCGGGTCTATGCGGACTAACTCCATTAAAATCACCAGAGATCCTGATTATCTAACTTTTTTATAAGACATTCAAATCATCCACCATATCAAATATACTTAAAAAATACAATGGATAAAAAAACTAGATAATGTTTTGAATCTATCAAGTATTCTTTTAGAATTATATATGGTGATTGTTTATGACTAGTCGGATTATGACTATCGGACTATGAAAAAGTCGGACTCTTTTTATGCAATAAAAAACTCAAATGTCCAAAATGATGCAATCAAAACCTGGAATGCGTATAAAATATCCTGTAATAATGAACTTTATTGGGTAGTTGATAATATTAATATGTTCATTAGAATCTTACATAATCCTAATCGAATCAAAACTGTCTAAATACTTACCACATTTCTGTAAAACTACACAAAAAACTGAACTACTTCGATTAAAAACCTAAATTTTTGTTAATAATTGAAGAGTTTAGTAAAAGAAAAGTGTATTTATGTTTTTTATTGCTGTTATGAAGACATGAAACTCACTTTGTAACTTCTTAAAGCTTCCACAGTGGCAATATTTAAAAAAATTAAGCAAGCATTTAAAATATTGAATTCTAGTATTAAACTTCAAACATTGAATTTCACAGTTCTGAATTCTGTATTATTCCAAACTTAAGTATTGAATTTTTTTTTTGATAGATTTATTTATTGATAGATATTACAATCTGCCACACAGTTGTGGGCAATAGGTAATAGTGATGAATGAT
>NW_027115850.1:30883-80052 GCF_000696795.3 Halyomorpha halys
GCCAGGAATGTGTCTGGAATGATGGGAATGTCAGCAGTGAAGAGGATGTAGAGGACAGGGCCCAGGACACAGTATTGAATTTTAAATTTCATATTTTCAATTTAATGAAATCACGAACAAAATAACTACCTATACTTAAATTTTCAAATGTAAATTTTGTTTTTTGGATTTTAATAGTTTTAAAGATTGCAAACATTATTTTTTATGAACGTAATTTAGTTTAAAGCTTTAAAACATAGCATAAAACATTTAGGTGCATCGCAGTGAGCGTTCACTTTTGATTCCATAAACCAAATGGTTTTCGGATTATCTTCAATTCCCGCTGATCAAGGCAATTGCCGGGTCAAAGAAGAACTAGTTGTCAAGATAGGAACAATTGAACTGGAATCATTTAATTAAATAGTAATAAGTTTCGTGACATTATTTTTTGTCTATAAATCAAAAACCAATTCGTAAGTTTGAACCAATAATTTCATATTAAAAAATGGACAAAAATGCAATTTCGATCAGAAAATCCTCGATATGTATAAATTCGTGTAGTAATCCCAATAGTTGCAATATAAAAGTAGTTTCAATAGAACGATCCTTTTATGACTTGAAGTTCTGTCGACGTTTGGCTGAATTCGAAGCTGAAGAACTGAAGATGCTATTGCAAGATCGAGTCTGTGGTTGTTAGTGTATCCAATACCATGTAAACGCAACTAGAATGTTGTGTGTCCAGTTTAACTTTGTTGTAGGAGAGACAGCATATCATCGAGAGAGAAAAGGAAGGGAAACTTTGTTATGGACAGAGGCAGATGCGGAGGTGAATGAACCGGGAATGAGTTTTGACTTATACCAGAGTAAGTACTGGAGTACTTGAAGACCAAAGCCTTAAGATATTTTTTTTCCTTATCCACTTTTGTTGTTAAAAAGTGATTAACGAGAATGACTCAGAGTGTTTTAGGTTAACAATACTAGTAGAAATGACATCCATGATAAGTGGGATATGATCACATGAAAACAGTCTGAAAATATTTTATTTAAATTGGAGTTGGCCGATTTCGTAGCACTTAGCAACACTCTGGAATTATTGATAGTTTCAAATAGGTGCATTAGTGAGGTTCTTGAATCCTAAAGTGATTATCCAGAGCTACAAAAAATTATTTATTTTAATTTGAGCCATTTAAATCGGGCGCTTGAACCTTTCTTTCTTTTTAGATAATAAGTAACATAAAGCAATGTTGTGTTAACTAAACTTTAAAAAAAAAGATAAGTTTCTATCTCAGATGTTTGGAATTATGAAACTGAAGTGGGAATGAGGGATATCTGTAAGAAGTTAAACCCAGAAAGTTTGAGATGCTTTAAAGAAAAGAAATTTTTAGCAGCATTTTTTAAAAATAAATAATAATAATAAATTGGTAAACTTAGGACAGATAAGGGGTAGATACGGAAATTCTATCATAGACCCTCAAAATACAGCCCATATTAAATCTCTATGAAGTGACCATATGAGGGGTATATTTTACGATTATATTGACATGTGTAATATAAAACATTCAACAATGACTGTGTAAGTGGGAATTGAGTGTGTTTTAAAATATATAAGAGAATTGCTCCGAAGATATAGATAACAACCCTGAAACGTATTGAACATTATTGTTCTGAACTTTAATAAAAAATGACATTGAAAGATATTCACTTCATAATATTATTTAACACAAATTCAATCTTCCATTCTACTAAATTATAATATAAAAAAGTGTCTGATATATTTTATAATATTAAATCAAGAAGATTAATTTATGTTGATAATAGTTATATATGCCTTTAAATATTTTTAAATGAAGTTTTAACTTTTTTATAAAATTAGTTTTTCATTGTAGGTATATACGAGGGTAAGTCAATATTTATCCACAATTTAGTTATATTTTTGTTAATATTATTAGCACTGCCGTTTCGCGTTGATGAAGCTTTGTTTATTTGTTGTTATCCAAGTTTCAACCTGCTGTTAGTTTCTTTATCGCTGTCGTGCTGTTAGTCATGGCTGATCCGCTTTATATTTGTACAGAAGAAGAGCTACGTTCCGTTTTTTGTGGTGGGAAGGCATATCAGGGGCCCAAATTCATCGAAGACTTTTGGTACAGTATGGGAACAGTGTTTTGCCACAGCGGAGTGTCTACAAATGGATTGAAAATTCAATGATAGTTGCATAAGTGTTAGGCAAGATGAAGGACGGCCGCTCTAGGAGCTGCCACTTTGATAGTGAAATGGTATTCTTTGGCAAACGAGTATTGACGAAGTGGAACATCGCCTGCAAATTAGTCACGGTTCTACCTATGAAGTCATCCACAACAGAATTGGGTTTCATAAAGTTTCTGTTAATGGGTCCCAAAACTACTCACTTAATTACATAAACAAACGCGCTTGGACACCTGCCAAAAACATTTGGATCACTATGGTAACGAACGGGACAACTTCTTAGACAGGATTATTACTGGTGACGAAACATGGATCCATCATTACGAGATGGAGAGTAAACGGCAGAGTATTGAATAGTAACATCCAAATTCGTAGTGCAAGAAAAACGCCGTGGAGTGCTGTCAAAAGGTGTTGTGATGTTGTGCGGCAATGCCCGTCCGCATACTGCTGCCCTCACTGCTGAAACTCAATTTGGAAGTTTCTAGCTCCATGTAGTCCTGATCTTGCTCCTTCTGACTATCACTTGTATAGTCCACTCAAAGAGCCGTCGATTTACCTCGGACGAAGTAATGAAAGAAGCGGTTCATTCCTGGCTCGCAGCTCAACCGAAAACCTCCTTTTATGAGGGCATCATGAAGCTTGTACAACGATGGACTAAGTGCGTTGAAGGTCAAGGGGATTATGTCGAATAATGATTTACTTGTAAGTTTCCTATTTGATTACAATAAAAATGTATAACTATATAGCGGATAATAGTTGACTTAGCCTCGTATAATGAGGGGCTCAAAATATACATAAATGGCAGTTATAACAAACTGGGTGAAGCATAATTTCAAATAAATTAATTCAACTACATCCACGAATTGTTCACTTGAAAAAAGTTTTATATAATGACTGGGGAAAATATGTGTTTAGCCACAAAAAAGGCCGATACGTTACAAAAATGTTGATAAGTTATTGTTATTACAGGATTTTAAATATAAATATATGGGCTTAGTGATGTTAAATGGTTTTTCCTTTTAATATTTTTATGGGATTTTTTATATAAAATAAATAAATTATAGTAAAAGAACGAACAACTAAAACGTTCTTCATAATAAATTCTTTATTTATTTAATTTTCTTCAATGGAAAATACAGATCAAAGCGGCACATTGGTGCAACGCTAGTTATGCTCGGTCAGTAATAAACCTGATGAGGTAGTCGGACCTTTTCAAAGGCTGTTGCTTACCGTGAGTCGCTATGGGGTGACAATTCATCTATCAAATGAACTACTCACTCTCACATGTTCGCTGTCAATTATTGGAATATTAACTAATTAAGTAGTCAATTGTGCCAAAATCATGTTAATATAAATAGATGGAAATATAATTTTAGTATTCCTCATTATATTAATATTTCTTGATTTTAAGTAAACTAAGAGTACTTAATATTCTGTTACCGAACCTATATATTTTTACATTAGAGATTGATGATCTATAAATCATTTGTTCACGCTTATTTTAATTTAGAAGTTTTCACTTGCTGATTAAGTGTAAAATTAAATGCTATGTCCTTTTCATTTCTAGTTCAAATTAGATATTAGAGACTTAAAATATACATCAGAAGCTTTAAAGTGTTAAACTATTAAAACTAACCACTATAATGTAACTGATGATTTATTTCTTAATATGGGTAAATATAGCTTATTTTAGCTAATATTCTGTAACTTTTCAAGTCCATTTCTTCTTGTTTCCTAATTTAGAATCCCCTACTTAAAACACTTGTTGCTATTTGTTTATCCATTATTTTATGTTGATATTTTATATTATATACTGTTAATTAGAATTAAAGCATTATCCATCTTATTGAATTTAATTTACTAAATCAATTATTTTATAGGTGGAGAAGATGACTGGGGGGTAAGAAAATGAAGAAAAAAATATTTATTCGTGGCAACGTTTCAACTTTTTTTTTTTTATGACAATTTCAGGTCGTCATCAGGGTTAAAAACAACCATCATTCAGAAAAAACACAAAAATTAAAAGAAATAATAACCTAATAACTTTGGAGCTATACCTAACAATTAACTGTAAATAAAATTGTTGGTTACTAACCATGAAAATGATTTTCTTAAAAAAATAAATAAATAATTAAATTAAAAAAAAAAAAAATGCGTTTGTATAAAGGTATGTGTATATATATGAGTATGCGTGTGTTTATGTGTCTGTGCGTGTACGTGTGTATGTGAAAATATATATATGTGGGTGTGAATGTATGTATGTATGTGTGAATATGTATGTGTATGTATATACGTATGTATGCGTACATATGTGTATACACGTGACATAAAATAGTCAATTGAATGTTGCTGAAAACTAATAGGAAGTAAATAGTGTTAATGACGAGGGAAGTTTTACGCCGTTAAACTAAAGAAAACAAACAAACAAATGATTTTCTTAAATTATTAATTTACTCCCCTAAAAGATCCCTTTTTACTTATAATTATTAAATGTAAACCCGCAAACTGAGGAATGGTGGTAACTTCTTACTAATTAAAATTTTAATATTATCGGAAATCAGCTGTAGGAGTATTTACTGCTATTTGAGGATGACTATTTTCTGATCTCTATAACTTACTCTGGCCGAAGGCTCAATTCTCAAATAAAAACTAGTTTCACGAATTATTAACCTGTAGATGCGAAGGAGAGGGTGAGTCGTGAAAAAAGTGCTTAAATGCACCGAAACGGTGAAAAAAGATGAATAATTCGCAGCGAAATTTCATGGATGAAAAAGAAGAAGAACTGGAGGACATATTGCGTCAGTTGTCCATGACAGTGCTGACTAGGTGGTGCCATTGTAGGCCCACAACTTCCGCTTCTCTTCCAGTGACATCCGGTGTCGATGTCACTTTATGACAATCGAGTTCAGTTTGATATCGCAAGGTATGTGAAAGCTTCCTACGAGCTCCCGAAACTAGAAGAAATTAAAATTTTTACCTGTCGTGTTCCTGTTTATCTTATCTCCACGGCGGGTTCTGTCATGGGAACTGAAAACATGTTTCTAAGTTGAAAAGTAGAAAAAGATATATTGAATCAGCAGACAGAACACGCTATGATTCGTGATAGTCATCACGAACGACATCAAAACTGAAAATTTGTTGTAACACTATTGAAACCATCATGAATTCAATAATTACAGAAAAGTATCAACATGAGCAGCTTCATATATTATATTACTGTAAGAAAAACGTCAAACTTATCTGATATATGCATGTCTCTTTTTTTCTTTTTAAATGGTCAAAGAAACAGTGCGTTATTTATATAGATTTTTTTTCACTCACTCCTCAAAGTGGGTTACTTTGCCCAAGATTTCGGGCCTGTATTTTTTTTTATAATCTGCAATTTTGACCCACTTAAAGCTGTCAGCAAAGCCAGGAATTTATACTTCGGCTTATTACAGTATAAATACAAGAAAAAGTCGATAGTTTTCACTGTTATCTTCGCACTTATTTATTTTTAAAAACTATAAATAGGTTTATAGGCTCGTAGAAAGACCATGCACCACACTCTAGAATTTATTCTAAACACCTGAGAATCAGTAGAAGATGAAATTTAAGGCCGTCATTATTGACGTGATATGACTCTTCTAAACCATGAACGCCTCAGTCATAGGAACCAGACCATGAGGGAGATCGAAACTTAGCTGGCTGGACAGGAAAGAGGTCGACACGTCTGAACACCACGCACCACGTATTTGATTAATTTATCAAAACATAGCGATATCAGTATAAATAATTGTAAAAATGAATCTCATACTCCTATAGTTATGGGGTGTTCGTCGGTTTATTATTATACCCCTTAGTGTTTGCTTCCACAAAATATTAACTGGTTTACTAAAGATTCAACTGTATTATTCTAGTTTTTAGATTTATGTTTCAATTTTACAGACCAATTTGGACATATGGAATTGAGCTTTGGGGCTCCACCAAACCATCAAATTCTTCCCGCATCCAATCGTTACAATCCAAAATCCTACGTAAAATCCTTGATGCTCCTTATTACGTCACAAATAAACTCATTCACAAAGACTTTAACATCGCATTCGTTGCAGATTTGACCCAAAACAGATATGGGTCTTTTCATTCCAAACTCCTTAACCATCCTAACCCATTACTTCTTAATCTTTCATCCTTAACAATCCCTGATAATCCTCCGAGGCGTCTGAAAAGAAGATGGCCACGGGACCTTCTAATTTAAATTAATGTTTGAAGTACCACCAATGGGTGGTTCCTTCCCAAGATTTTCAAGTGTATATGAAACATACTACATATTTACCTATTGTTTTATTTTGTACAGTAGTAAATTACATTAAATAAATAATTAAAAAAAAATGTTTCAATTTTAGTAAATGTCTTTTACTTATCTTTAAATGTTTATGCTATTTTATAAGTTTTTCTTTTTCCAAGTTTTCTTATTAGTTCTTCGAAAAAAAAGTATTATGACACTTGTTCTTTTTCTGTTTTATTATTTTTATTCTCATTCTCATTATTTTTATTTATGTTGTCATTGACTTATTACCTGATGTTTTTAATTTTATTGATCTGTATGAACCATAATTTATTTTATTAACTGAGGTGATTTAAGTGATATTTTTTAAGTCTATCTTCTCATTTATCTCCAAATTCTCCTTTATTAAAAAATTCTCATTCCACCTGTGACAACGTCGATTCCAAGATTTTGTTGAAATTCCTTGTAAAACTATTTGGCTTTTTATGTTGAAGAAAGCTATACTATAAGTTTTCTTTACTTTTAGTTTTATTTAATTTATGAATCAAGTATTAATTTAATTTGTATACGATATCTTATTTACTATATAGATTTGAGATATGTTATTTCATTTAATAATTATTTTTCTTACTTTAAAGTTATAGCGAAACGTTCTTCAGATGGTTCAATTTCTTTGATGTAGTTCTCCAAATGACCCTAAAAATTTGCTAACTAATATCCAAAGATATCTTTCTGAATTCAAAAAAAAAATCTACGTTGTCCAGATGATCGTTGAACAAAATCAGACCTCATTTTATTGGCTAAACTACCACTAACCCATTGTTTACTTCTTTTCTTGGCTTTGCTCTGTCCAATAAATCGAGGCCTAAAATTGTTATTGCAAACTGAATGCAGCTGGGATTCAACTTGCTGCTGTCATCTTAACATGGCAAGTTGAAGATGAAGTCTTCAAGTAGTGCTTGAGTATGCTTTAATCCATCACACTATAGCTTATTGCTTGTATTAGCTTCCAGTGAACGTGTAGTCTGATAAATCGAATAACTGCAACGGATACCTCCTTCTTAATCTCAGATAAAATTACCCTTACCTTTATACTTCTAAATGTAGCAATGAAATCTAGAAAAAAAATAAGGGTCATGGCTGTCGGAAAGAACTGTTTAATGAACAACGGTTGTGCAAGGAATTCATTTGTTTATGATCACACTCTACCGATCGGTTTGTTCCTCAATTAGGGGTACCCACTTCAGAGCTGAGAGTGTCCCAGGAGAGCTCTCGAAACCACAGGGTGGCCTCACAGTACAGTAACAGAATAAATATTTATTTGCTACAGCACTCAGTATGCCAGAAATGGTGAAGAAGGAAAAAAAAGGCACACTTCTGTTTTTTCCTTCCAGCGCCTTCCTTTAGCGCTTATCTGTGTCACTAGTGTGCCACACTCAAGAACTAGTCACTAGTGTGCCACACATAAGAATCCAACTAACCCACTTCGGCTGTAACAGCTAATTTTAATTTTACAAATGTGTGTGTATTTATTAGAGCATCTATTATGAATAATTTACTGTATGCGATACGGTAGCACAGATAGCTGCAATAAAAATGTTCACGATCACAACAAGAAGTCAACAAAAACTTGTGCATAATTAATGTATAACAAGTTGTAAGAGTCAGTAATAGTGGTTTTGATCAACTCAAGTAATAATAACGTTACCCTTATATCCACTTCGACTACAGACCAGGAAAACTTTTTCTGGAAACCTATGGCGTTCTTCTAGTGACAGACATTTTTTTGATGATTAACTTAATTCTTCAATCTTAGTATTTTGAGGAAGTTTAATTAATTTATCCTTGTCTGGATTGACGAGATTAGAAGAAATATACGATGTGATAAGATACGAATTATACGATTTATACAATTGTTACCGAAAGATATTTCCAGGAAGGATTCCTCAGGAGATGGTTCCACAAGATGTTTGTGTTCACTAATCCCAAGTAATGGAGAGATAAGTGCTCACGATGCAGGCTAATGAGAGCGATCTTCCAGGCAGATGTTATGTAACACCGAGGATGCGTGAAGGAACGGTATAGATTTACGCTGGTATTGCGCAAGTGCGGACAAAGAGCGTGCGACCCTTCAGGGAAGGGAGCAGGTGATGTAAGGTGAAAGTGGAAAACTATAGGGTCAAGGGAATCCTCAAGGGCAAAGGTCGTATACCCCGGGTCCAAGATGGAATGGGTAGTCTATTTACATAGCACTTTCCCACTCTCTGGCTATTTTGTAAGATTTCACTGAATAATATTATCACCGGAATTTCTATATTATGTTAATACGCTTTGCGCATGCTTGGACATATTATGTCATAAACTGTTCCGTCAAATAGATTACATCAGCAGAGTGATGACTATTAAGATATTAAAATCGATAAAATATTTAGCTAAAAATATGAATGGTATTTCTGAGTACCATGTACGATCCTACCAATATGAGAGTATATACACAGTTTCTTAGTTTAATAAGTTGATTACGAATACCTAAATTCAGATTTTGATGTATTTCATAAACTATCAACAAAACTGAGACCTGATTTCATTGGTCTTTAATTTATCTGAAATATTATATAGAATTTAAATTAACTAACCACATAAGGTTAATTGACTTAATATTTATACTTTGTATTGATTTTATAATTTCTTTGATTAAATATTGTTCAACTCTGTTGCTGAGTGTAGCATATCAGAGGCACTGAAAGAGAAGTATGCCTACCAATTGGCATAACAAAATAATCTTAATTTTCTGCTATTTCTCTTTCTCCTTTACAAATTTTAGATCACTCCTCCTTGTATCATAAAGGTAATTAAAAAACATAATTAAAAAATATATATATCAATTTTAATAATTATCTCCAAAACTTCGAAAAATGAAACTAGGGATAACTTTCCTCTTGGAATTGGGGACAGATAGTTCAGTGAAACTGTCCTCATTTAAGATCTAAAGTCATCTGATGTATTTATTTATTTATTGTTTAGTTGTCATTATTTTTCAATATTGTTTAAATATATTACTATTTAAATTCTATTAATAACAAGGTATACATGATTTGGATTTTATTTTGGTCTAGGATTATACTGAATAAAATTTTCTGTTTTGGTATATTTCTTTGTTAAATATAGTAAATATGAAAATATGTACAAACTCTTAAAAAAGATATTCATAGAATTTTCAAACAAATGTAATTTGTTTTCATTTTATTATACTCTTTATAGTTTTCTGTGTACGTTTTAAGTAGTTCTTTTCCACAATTATGACAGTTTCAAGTTGCACCATCCAAGTTTAAACAATCGAATCCTCAGTATTTATAATTAATTTTATTTTATGGTAAAAAGATTTCTTAGTATAAACATAACACAAACTTTGGTCCAATAAACTAGGAGATTTTTATTTCTTTCATTTATACTCTAAGGAAAACGAGGTCTGAATTTTACTGTTATGACTCCTTTAAAGGGGTGTAAATTTTGAATAACAAAAATTGTTCCAAATATGGTACGAACCTTGAAGGTATGGATTAGATAGTTTGTTTCACGAATGTTGTGTCTGAGTTGTTTATATAAAACTATATATATTTTTTCATACTGTTAATTCAAATATAATGTCAGTTGCGGGTATAAACAAAAGTACTGTATACAGCAACTAAAGTTACAATACAGAGGACCTGTTAACTGAGACCTTTGGGTTGAGGGTTCCAATGTATTTGGTTCAGAAGGTTGTGGGTTCGATTCCAACCTAGGTCAGACAATATTTATTTCTCGGTGGTCCCAAATAGTGAATCCTGATATAATCCCTCTGAGACTGCAAAAGTCTTCAATGGAGGTTTTGATATAAAAAAATATTTGAAACTACAATGACAATTACAGCGCTATATTGAAGATTGAAATCTACAATTTATATTTTGACTCCTCAAACTGAAAGAATAAAAAGAAAATCTTTACTTTGAAAAAACATATTACGGTACATTATCAAAGCAAAATGGGAACAATATTACTACGAAGTTCAGAGTTTTACGCCCTAAAGCCCCAGCCAACAACAACTATGAAGTATAATAAAACGGTGTTTACATGTTACTAAAATGTAATTGTACTTAATTTTTTATCAAAGAGGTTCGTTACTATTCGATTTTTAGCGAGTCTTGAAGAGAAAGAGTGCTGGGCTTGGCGTGTTTAGAAGCATGGCTGATCATTTCAACTCTATTAAGGATTTAGTACAAAAGCCCAACAGGAGAAAAAAGTCAGTTATCTCACCCCGATTTTTGATTACTTTAATGAAAACTATGTATAATTAATAGTCTAAATTGATGAGTATAATTAGAGGGAATCAAAAATGGTGGCTGTTTTAAAACGTTAAAATAATATTTTTTCATTTGAAGCTCCATATTGTTAAAACTGCCCACAACACTAGAAAACAAAATAGGACATCTTCCTATCATTCAAAAGTTCCGAGATACAGTTTTTTCAAAGGAACATTTGTTTTTTTTTCGGCCAATACTTCCATTGGTGTCCTATATTGCCTAACCAAGATGGGAGGTCAAAGCTTTTCATTTTGTGGGACCGCCACTCAACGAATAAAGTCAACCCGTCCCAGGGCGGATTCGAACCAGCACCGCCAATAGACATCATATTGGTAAGACTATGTCTCAACCACTAAGCTACGGACGGCCAAAGGAACATTTTATAAAACAACAAAGAATCAGTTGTTGGTGAATTAATTTTTGGAAATATATATCTCAAGAACCATGAGACGTACAGATGTCTATTACTCAAATTAAATTAAAGCTAGTTTAATGGGGTATATAGTAATTTATTACGTTTATCTTCGTAGGAGTATTAGTTTTAGTTGATCGTACAAAATATCATATGCAAAATTCATATTATTATGCAAATATCATGAAAACTACTACTTCTACCAAGATAAACACCATAACTACTTTATTGTACATTGAACTAGCCTTTATTTGAATGCTTATAGACAGTTGTACGTCCAATGGTTCTTGAGATCAAGATTTTTACAATAAATTAATTAACTACTTATTTTTCAGTATATATTTCATAAATATTACTTTTATATAAATCTATCTCGGGAGCTATCAACGTAAACAGCTCTGTTACGGTTCATATTCAGCCAATTTACTTTACTTAAGCCTTCAGTAAAGGGCTTTAAATACAATAGAAATAGGATAGTACACCATTTCTACAATGAAGATGATAACATCCATGACAATTAATCAAATTGCCAAGGTTCCTACCATCTTTAGAGTGAGAGCAGCTATATTAAGCCATCGTTGCAGTATAACTCACCTTGACTGACTCCCAGCTAAGTAATTAATTATCTTAATTACTCTATTACAGTCAACATCATTTATCACCTCTATTCTACGGTTGCAGGGTTAATACTCAATTATTGAATATTTACGGCTTGTGTCATATTAATTAAAAATCAATGGAAAGTAAAGGAAGAAAACATTTCTTCTAAAGTATTTTTTAATAATTAGTTCATTTGAAGATAGAGAAATGAGTTAATCAGCATTCGTTCCAGAATAATTAATTACTTTCGATAAAGAACGGTTCAATGATCAATGATTTCAAATAAATAATGAGGATTAATCTTGCTCCAACAATTAGCTATCAATAAGCGTAATGAATGATACTTTCAACAGCTCCTGATGATTAGGCGTCTTCTGTTATTTTTTTTTTAATAATTTATTTATTGTTATTTACAACTGTATACACATATATACAACAAGTAAATTTGCTATAGGTGATATAGTGACATGATAAAAACAAGTGGAGAATCTACCCACTGATAGAACTCCAATAACATTTCTAGAGGAGAAGATCTCGAGGCCATCTTCTTTTCAGACGCCTAGGAGGATTATTAGGTTATGAAGGAGAAGCCAGGTTAGAAACAAGTGGATTTGGGTGGTTGAGAAGTTTATTATGGAAGGAATGGTATCTGGTTCTGCCCAAATCGGTAACATATAGAACATTGAGGTCCTGATGGATAGTCTTTTGTCAAGATGTAGTCCAAGATAACGAATCTGTTCTACAGGGGTAAGAGCCACATTATTAAAGTATACTGTACGGCAGTCGGCAGGTTTACGACGAAGAGTAAATGTGATTTGATGGGATTTGTTTCTCTTGAACCTAAATTTTCATATTCAATTGAAACATATTATGGTTTTACATTGACTTACATATATATGAAATACGTAATAAGGATAAGTATTGCGATCATGAAAAATTTGGAATTCATGTTTTCAAATTCACACACGTTTTAAGCTCCCCTGTGTCCAAATAACCAAGTATCACCAAAAAGGTCTGTGTGTGTAAACAGTCTCGAACAAAAACCAAAAGTCATACAAAACATTTTCGTTAGAAATCAACCGACTGGAATATATATGATTGATATAATTGATTTTTCACATATTTTAGATTTGATCTAAAACGACTTCAAAGATTTTCTTTCATAAAACTGGGAAGTCAGTGTACAATTGAGTAGTCTTTACTATCCTAACGGGATCTCTTGAAAATCGTTTGAGCTGTTCATTCGTTAATGCGTGCCTACAAACACATATTTGTATATATATATATATATATTTAGATTTTTTATCATTACTACACTAAACGGTTTGTCTTAGTTAACGTAGGCCTTAAAATGATTACATTTCTATTAAAATAATTTATTCCATCCTTCCATCCCGCTATTGGAATCGGAGTCAAGCTTGAACAATTTCGGTTATCGCTGTTGAAAAAAATAAATGAAATAACTCTTTTAAAGAGATAAATATTAGGGAAAAAAGTTTACAAACTAATGAAAAAATATTCTGAACGAGGGTTTGTAGATGTCTCTAAGCACGGGGTATTAGTATGTAAACCTTTTTCACTTTTGCGTGAAGCACTTCAAGTTCTTTGACGACTGGCAGCTGTTACTTTTCAGACTTAGTAACAAAAAATTGAGAGAGAAAAAATAAAAAGATCTTGTTACATTATTTTTTCTTTTATAAAGTAGTTTTTTCACATTATTTTTTTTTAAATTATTTAAATGTGGAATACGAACTTTGATTGATAGTTAATTGATTATGAATTTAACAAAAAAATAAAAGAAAAAAAAGGTAACTAGAATCCAGTATTATAAATAAAGCTATATATTTTTTACACTTTTCTTGAACTAAATTATGGCATGACCTAATACTCTATTAGGCATCAGCCTAATAGAATAAATATTTTGATTCACTTTATTTAGATTAAATATTTCATAACATTAACATTTTAACTTCGCTCAGCAAAATCGACTTGAAGGCAACATTCTTCGACTATGAAAAGTACAAGGAGCTGAAATATTTAAAAAATTAAGAATGTAATATATTCGATAAATACATTCAATTTTTTAATGGAGAATACTGAACTCAAGTAACATAAGTAGGCTTGATTAAGCATGTATAACATGTAAGGTTACAAAAGTTGAAACTACGCTATGGTCTTGCTAATAGTTATATTTTTTCAGTGAGAAAAATGATGAAATTAGTGTTTATTTTAATTAATTGTAACCTGGTTACAGTCTAACGAAAAAGATGAGCTTTTTAAAAACATAACAAACTAAGTGACAATGGAATTTGATATTAAAATAATTATTCTGTTCCTGTGGTATTTAAATAATACAATATTGATAGTATCTATTAGTCACATTTTGAATAGGATATACATTTATTTAAAATGTATATTTTAAAATAAAATGAATATTTCAATTAACCAATAGAAACAACATCCTATAACTCTGTAGTATACCTATTTATTTGGTCACGAACTGTCAAAAGACGGTGAGAAGATATGTCTCAATAAATTTTGACGAAGATAATAAAATCGCACATGGTGTACATATACAGGGTGTTTCAGAGTTAAGTGGCCAAACTGAAAATATTAATTGAGGACCTCAAAACAAGAAAAGAATTTCCTCGTTATGTCCGCAAACGCTTTGTTTAGAAGATATTCACGCCTAAAGATTTTCATTGCTATGAATTATTTAGGTTATGTGAAATATATAAAACTTTATTTATAATCTTAATATTTTCTTGAGACTGGTAATTTTTTAATAAATAATTCAAACACTATCCATTATCATATAACATTCCACTATCCTGAGTAGAGGAAGGTTACAGAAAGGTTGAGATAAAAGTTTATTAATAGTGTCTGCAGATAAATAAATTTGATTGTATGTTAATGGATAATTGACTAATTAGGTAATTAAACATATGTGGGATATACTTATTAACAAAAAATTATTTTACCTAATGTTTTCATAGATGTTAATGTTTTGACCTGGGCAGAATAGCCTGAATGAAGTTTTTAGAGTGGTTTAAATTATATGTTTTCAAAGTGGTATTGAGGTAAGGTAAATTATAAATAATAATGTTAAGTATTTAAATTGTTTGTAGGATCATACATGTAATAGAAACTTTTTGTAGTAGATTGCCCCTGATGATGGCCGAATTGGCCGAAACGTTGGACGTATAAAAGAAATAAAAAGTTTTGAGACTATAATGGATAGTGTTTGAATTATTTATTAATAAATAAAACTTATTTATTTGCTAAAACTACTTTATTAATTAAATGTGAACATTAAGATTCATATTAAATGTTGTTCATAGTGAAAGTATGTCCGCAAACGCTTTGTTTAGGAGATGGATTTGATAGAACACTAATATGGCCTTTTATCCCTAACTGTATTACAACTATTGGCAATGTAAGGATTAATATTATTTAGAATTAGCATTGGGAACTTTAAATTACATTTATCAGTTTGTAAGGGGCTTTCGCAGAGTACACATGCACACACCTTCAATTTATACAAATGGTGAATATGCTTATATGGTGTTTGTGTACGGTTTTTGCAATGCTGTCCGTCGTGAATATGACAGGCCATTTCCGAATAGAAGATGACCAAACAAGTCTATCTTTAGCTCCACATCTCAAGGTCGTTGTTCAAAGTGATTTCCTTGAGTTTTAAGGCATCTTTCTTCAACAGCAGCAGTGGCAGAACGGCACTGGATATGTGCTATTGTTTCACAAGATTCAATTATCCTACTTCGCTAGGAATTAAGATCACTGAACCCCCTTGCATGAACTTTTTGTTAATGTCACCCCAAACAAAAAAATCCAGTGGTGAAGTCTGGAGAGCGTGCAGGCCAAGCCCCTGGTCTTGCACGGCCAATCCATTGATTAGGATAATTAACATTTAGCCATTTTAGAGGACTTTTTTCGTAATGTGGTGGATAACCATCTAATGGAAGCCATATATCCCTTCTCAGTTGTAGTGATGTATGGTCAACTAAATCATAGTTATCATTATTAAGAAATTCCAGAAATGTGCCCGTACTGAGTCGAGGCGGCAAGAAATGGGGACCTGTTAAAATATTGTCTATTATCCCCAACGACATATTGCACTGAAACTGGCGCTGAAAATGATGCTCACGAATTGCATGAGGATTTTCCTGCGACCAGAGGTGATTATTATTCTGATTGAAGATACTTCTTCTTGTGTTCTTGTGTGTAGGTAGTTTCATCTGTTCAGAGAATGGTTTCTGAAAATTGTGGATTTGGCTCAACTTGATTTAAGAACCAATCTACAAAAATGTCTTCTTTGCCGAAAATCTTGCGGCAATAAATTTTGTTCTCGTTGATGTGGTATGGGTGAAGTCCATATGCAATGAGAGTTCTCCATACTGTAGTTGGCGTAATATTTAATTCTGCTCCAGCTCTTAGTACACTGCCAGATGGATTATCATCACAATATTGTAATATGGTCGCACTCCTTTCTTCATTTCGTAAAGGGGCAAAAATACCATGGTAAATGTACCAGTTTCTCTAAGACGTTGAGACGTCAAGCTAAAGATAGACTTGTTTGGTCATCTTCTATTCGGAAATCGCCTGTCATATTCACGACGGGCAGCATTAGTATTAGTATTGCAAAAACCGTATACAACCACCATATCAGCATATTCACCATTTGTATAAATTGAAGGCGTGTGCATTTGTACTCTGGGAAAGCCTCTTTACAAATGTTATTTAAAGTTCCCAATGCTAATTCTAAATAATATTAATCCTTACATTGCCAATAGTTGTAATACAGTTAGGGATGAAAGGCCATATTAGTATTCTATTAAATCCATCTCCTAAACAAAGCGTTTGCGGACATACTTTCACTTTGAACAACATTTAATATGAATCTTAATGTTCACATTTAATTAATAAAATAGTTAGAGCAAATAAATAAGTTTTATTTATTTCACATAACTTAAATAATTCATAACAATGAAAATCTTTAGGTGTGAATTTCTCCTAAATAAAGTTTGCGGACATACCTTCAGAGGAAACTTTTTTCTTGTTTTGAGGCCCCTAGTTGATATTTTCAGTTGGGCCACTTGACCCTGAAACACCCTGCATGATACGGTAATATGATCCCTTTTCAAGAGCGATGAATTATAACGAATGAGAAAAGACGGGAAGGAATTTCAAGAAGTGACGAATTCTTGAATTCTTACTGGAACTTCAATAAAAGTTATTTCATAAGTGAGAGATTTTATAACTCTTGACAAAGGTTTGCGGATCGAGATGGCAAACATTGGGTTTCAAAGATTTCGGCGCGGAATATCTCTGTAAATAAATAAGATTTTATTTTTCTCATATTTATTCTTGTCTTAAGCACAAAAGAAGTAATAAGCATTTACTTTTTTTCTCAATTCAAGTAGTAAATTTTATATTAGGGTATTTTAATTTGTAGTAATATATTAGAAGCTATAAAATATAGATATAAAATCTCAAAGCCTTTTGAACTGGCTTTGAGATTTTATATCTTTTAAACGGGAACAGCTATCTTCTATAAATAGTTCTTACTTTCCATAAAATGCAAATTTGCTTAGATTGAATTGTCCTTCATAGGTCATACGGAAGTAGCCTGCCCGATAAGGAGATCGAAGAAAGTTGCTCGGGGGGATTTTACGACTCTATTGCATCTGCTGCCGCTTTTGGTATGAAAGGAAGTGCAGTGCGTGTCTTATGTTGCCTCCAAAGCAACTTGTCTAGGAACATTGAGTTGAGATATTACGTAATATATTGAAGTCAATTATGGAATTGAATTATCATTGAAGGAATTATACTGGAACCTTTGACATTCCAAATATAAAGATTTATCTTTAAATGTGCTGGCCAGTTGCGAAACTTGTCAAATTATATTATATATTAATTAAAGGAGATATTTTTATAGAAAGTGAAAGTAATAAACATTTATAGATTTAATTTTTCGAGTTATTATTTGAAATTTATGATTTTTATAGAAATTTGTGTCATGAATCCAATTTCATCCGCACTTTTTCTAAACTTAGTGTAGTATTTGCTTCATTTAACATTTTTTCTTTTTTTTTTAATTTAACAGATTTTTAAGTATTTATTAAATGTATGATGGTTTTATTAATCTTTGCGACAGTATAAGTTAATCTAAGTTCCTAAGTATAATAAAAAAACTGGCTAAATACTTGATAAATAGATAATTATAATAATTAAAGGGTGATCATTAAGTTAGACTTATGGATGAATTTAATGACTCTTTCTATTACGGATTCGTCATTTCTCAACGCCATTGGAACATTTGTTGGTATTACTAATTGGTTCAGAGTTAATTTGTAGTGATTACATTCTTCTAAAATGTGTTTGACGGTCAGATTATTATGACATTTCGAACATTTTGGAGGGGCCTCTCCTGTTATGAGGTGAATGTGTGTCATTCGGGTATATCCTATTCTGAGTCGGGTGATCACTACATGTTCACTTCTGGTAAAAACCTTTTTCACTTTTGCGTGAAGCACTTCAAGTTCTTTGACGACTGGCAGCTGTTACTTTTCAGACTTAGTAACAAAAAATTGAGAGAGAAAAAATAAAAATATCTTGTTACATTATTTTTTCTTTTATAAAATAGTTTTTTCACATTTTTTTTTTTAAATTTATTAAATGGGAAATTCAAGTTTTGATTGATTGTTAATTGGATATGTATAAAATAAATGAACAACATACAAAAAATAAATGAAAAAAAAGGTAAGTACAATTCAGTATTATAAATAATACTACATCTTTTTTAAAGTTTCATTAAACTAAATGATGGCATGACCCAATATTCTATTAGGCATTAGCCTAATAGAATAAATATTTTGATTCACTTTATTTAGAATAAATATTTCATAAAATTAACATTTTAACTTCACTCAACAAAATCGATAAGAGGTTTTTATCAATGAAAAGAAAAAGGGATGAAATAGTTTTGTTACTAAAGTAAGAGTACGGAGGACAGACAGCTGATGATAAAAAGCTTTGATGCAGTTCTTTTTCTATTATTGTTTCTACGGGCTTCCGCAGAAGTAGATTCTAGTAAGAAATGGCGTGTTAAATTCTTTATTTTTTGGATTTAACAAGTTTTGCGATTGGACTACTCAAATTTGATAGAAGCTATGTTTTGAGATAATATTTAAGTTATCGATGGAAAACTTTTTTTAGTTCGGATAACTTTTGGAGCTGAAGCATCTAAAAGTTTTGTTAAGTATAGTACAGTTACCAATTATTAGTATTAATCAATTATTAATAATAAGGGAAGTACTGACATGGCAAAATATTTTAATATGTACTAATTTTTAATTTAAAAATTACATCCTGTGTGCTTCCGGCCCAGGTATTTATATCTCACAATCACCTGTTTACTATCTAAATATTCCCCAGTAGTTCTTCACCACAAACCCTTTCCAATCCATCTTAGCATATAGATAGGACCTTTCTCTAAAAAGAATTATATCTGGCGGTATTCCTCAAGGTACTTTCTTTTCCGTAGGGTTAGATTTGAAACAATAAAAAAGATATATATTTTATGACGGGTCTGTTAATATTTATTAAGAAATACCTCCTGTAATGGGTTTGGATTTCCTCTCGTACATTGTTAATCTGGCTGAACAGTTTATATTTATTTTGATCATTAATGCTTCTTAGATTTCTTATTTCCTAAGAAGCATTTTTTTTTTTTCTGACCTCCTAGAAAAAAAAAAATTAAGCAACAAATTAAATATATACAAACAGAATGAAGTGTATATACATTTCATTCTGTTTGTATATATTTAATTTGTTCCTTAATTTTTTTTTCTAGGAGGTCCGAGCACATTAAATGGTCAAGTTTGTTTCTCTCGGTCAGGTTATTAGATAACTAGTAAAGATGTTGAGCCTGGTTATGATAACAATGGGGGGGCCCACTATGCCAGTATAACTTTCACATGGTTAAAATACAAGAATTTTTTCCTGGTAATAGTCAAAGATCTTCTTTCTTTTGTTTTGCTCGGAAATGTTAGAGGAATACTTGTGATTCCTCATAGCAGGGGTTGCCAACTTTTCTGTATATAAGATCTATTTTTATCTTATAAGTGTGTCACGATCGACATGTACTCATAGGCGTAGTCTAAGGGGGAAGACGGTGTGAAATGCAGTCTATGTTTATACAATGTGTTTCAGTATTGGGTGCATTCCGGTGAGGTATTGGTGGATAAGTAACATACCTGTTCAAGACTATTTCTTATTTTTTAAATCCCTTCAAAAAAATGTTTTCGAGATATAGCCTCATGAAGAAAATAAATTTCCAGACCCAATTTTTGATAGCAGCATTCCGTACATGCGTTACCTAAAAAAAATTCCGAAACTTTTTCAAGATAGATTTTTACTAACTTAAAATGCTTTTTAATTTTTTTATCAACTGCAATGTATAAGTTGTACTATTTGTTTCTGAATATGAAAAAGTTGTTATAAAGCTGCACTGTATGTTTAATAATTTGATTTCAATGTTTCACTTTGGCGTTTTTCTTTTTTTGCCAGGAAATGTATCGTAAAAGAATAATATGACTTACTTTTTGTTAATCTATCAATAGTTAACAATATACCTCGTTGAGTACGCATCGTACTCTAACACAAAATGAAATACACTTATCTACCCATGTAAAAAACTACAATAATTATTTAATTATTTATGTCTGATTGCTTAAAGTTTTCTCTTCTACAATCATTTCAAAGTCCTTGGTACATGGAATCCCACCCCAGACATTGCGAGCGAGCGAAGATCATCCAAAATTGGCCTCGCGATCGACTTGTTGGCCAACCCTGCCTTATAGACACAGGAGGTTTCCTATAAGACAGGTGTTTGTCCACCTAAGGTCATAGAAGGATGAGGAGATCTCCACCCGGAGCATAAGGGGAATAACAAATTAACTACCTTGTGGGTCAATGGGACTACTCTAATAGTAACCAGTCGCTGGCAATACAAAATATAGAGTAACTAGCAACTTCAGTTGCCAATTTCTCCTTCTTTGAGCAAATTATTGCACAATTTATTCTAGGAATTTTTTAAAGTAATTAATTTTTGAAGTTAATTAAATCAATAATGAACTAGCATCAAATCAATGTGTCAATTGAAAAGATATAAAAGTTCTATACAATTTCAAACTACAACTGTTTTGAGACGATAGAAATATAGAAAACTACGGCCTTCGTGGTCTTGTCTTGCTGCAACAATATTCGGTTGGTAAATGTTTTTCAATATTTGGATGAAACCAAAATCTCTGTATCCGTTATTCTTCTCTGACTTAAATGGTAATAAACCAATATTGATTAATCGTGGGAATCATCACAGAATTGTTGTCCATAGTAGTCCAGAGTAATGATCTAAATTAGGAATACAACTTTGATTTGAACCACTTCGTTTGGAACTACCTCACTAACGTGTTAGCAACCAATAATTTTAGTCACTGCCCATTTAAATTGTCATTGAGAAATTAAAATCCGTTTGAAGATCGCCTCTGAGTAAAGTTCCGTGTCATTTCACCCGTGTGATTTATTTTATACTACATTTCACCGATTATTTAAAGATAGATTTTTTTTTATGGGGATGACTGTTTAGTGAAAAAGTGGCTATATTATATCTGTGAACCTTTCGAATGTGTGATATAATGTGCTAATGAAGTAAAGAGTATCTTATGAGGAACTCCAGTTTTGATAAAATGAAAATCAAATAGTATAAGGAAGGCCTCTTATAGTTAGATTATTTAGTAATATACAATCTGTCGTATTTAGTTTTTTTATGTCTTTAGTAACTAAGCAATGTATCCTGTTACATTCCTACAGAAATAGTAAGAGTGAAGTTTAGCGGTTTCTCCCGGCATCGCGGGGAAAGTTGGAAAGAGGATCTTCAAACCGTATTTGACCTTCTCAGGTCGAACAGTTTAACAGTTAAGCTGATTTGTCAGTTCGTTACCTGATAGCGAAAGATTCATTGCGCAACAGATAGTTGCCATTTGTGGCTAGCATTAGGAGGTGTTGCGGAACAGACTCCCGGAGGTATTTCAATAGTGATTTTCCAATCTGAAATTAAATGAAATGAAAAAATAATTTTATTCTTGGACAAAGATCCTTTATGAGTAATTACATGACCAGACTTTAATATTATTTATAGTACTTGGTTATTTACTTTATGATATATGTATATGGCATATTATGTGGCTAAATTCTAAAATCCAGGTATTTAAGTTGAAATTAAAACTTTATCTTGGTAATTAATATAATGGCTATACTGGTCGTTTACAATGATACGGTTGTCTGATTATTTAGCAGGTGGAGGATTAGGTGTTTAAAGGAAAGAACGGATGAGGATTTGCGAATAGAGATGGGGAATTATTCCTAAAGTAGAGAGCACGAATGACGAAGGATTTCCTGAAAGATGCGGTTCTATAAGAGGGCCGATTTTTTTCTATTTGTCTTTTGGGAGAGCCCATAAAGATAGAGAAGATATGTGTAAAGCAGTAGGTTGGAATCTAGTATTTTATGAATGAATAGATACACGTAGAATGAGTAGCTCAAGGATCAAGGTAATTTTTTTTTTCTTTAAAGCCTTAGAAGAGATGGACTCCAAGGAAGTATTGCCGTTGGATAGTAGGCAAAAGCCACTTCAACTTGGTATACCAACAAGACCTATGGAACCCGAAGATGAATCTTATAAAGCTATATGTGTCTCTTTAGTATCTTAGCTAGTAGCCCTTCATAGTTCAAGAAATTGTAGCTGAAGTAGGGGAAAACAAAAGGATTTCCTTTGCAATAAAGATTTCACGCAAATTTCATTAAATCGATATTTTAAATAAAATATGTCGTTATTTCTGTACCAGATTTTTTATTTGTTGTAATATCGATATTAAAATTACAACACTAAAAAACAATATTTTTTTGTGAAAACAAATAATAAGAACTAGTTGAGTTTTTTTTCTGTCATAGTAAAACGTTTGAAATAAAAAAGTTAGTTAGATAGGTTTCAAGTAATTTGTTCAATGTTGATTTTCTTATTTTCCCCTTAATTTTTTCATGTAATTCAATATTTTTTTCTTATTCCTAGTAGTAAGTTTGTTTATTTTTGTTATACATTGATACTGTTTTTTGTGTAATAATGATAAATAATAAATGAAATTTAATAATTTCGAACTCAATGTCCCTTCTTCTCCTTTCAAATATTATAATTAGCGAGGTATAATGAATTGAAATATCGATCTTAGGTTATATATCAAACTATTTCGATATAATTGAAAGGTATCGGTATTGTTGTTCGATATTTAGATTTATACTTTGCAACTGCCAGTCAGTGGGAAACTTGGAAATGAGGGATCGCTTCGCGCTTTTCATTACATCTCCTACTAAGGAATATTAAGCATCTTGTATCTTCCACCTGGTGATTATTCTGTGTTAGTTGTTTAGTAACGTGATTAAAATCATATACCATTCAGCATTTTATAGTTTATTACTTTTAATTTAATTTAATTTAATTGTAGAAAAATTCTACGATAAATCAACTATTAAATTTTTTCCAATAAAAACGACTAAAATCTGTATTTCTTTGCACGACTCGAAACAAACCCAAATACAGTAAATATTCTTATTTAAAAAATATATATATATCTGCTGCAATGTGCGAATCATCTTTCTGCGTTGAGTTTGCATTAACACTTTTATATACAGGTTAAGTTAATATAAAAACTGAGTATTTTACAAAGAAGTGTGGAAATATGAAAACGTTTATGTATGAATTTAGTTTATTTATTACCCTTTACGTCTTTATATGTTAGATTTTATTTTTTTCTAAACACCTTATTGCACAGTAACGGTTAAGCTATATTACACATCTATATTATTTTGTACATTTATATCCAGAAATTCGATTTTAACCTTAAAATATTTCATCTGTTTTTTATTTTATTTAACTATGAAATTATTTTTTATATATTTTTATACTACTTACACTAAGAGATCCAGGAACGGTAGCATTTCGACCTGCCAAGCAAAACACTCCGCATGAAAAATGATCAGTAAACGACTAACTCTACGTAACTATATTTTCCTAAAATAAGAAGCAGAAGTTTTTGGGTAGAAACAGATAACATAAAGTCTTTGAACTTTATTGTTTGCTCTTATACGAGATGAGAAATTTTCAAGATCTTCATTACAATCGTACGTTGATGAACCCATTTATATTTCTCCAAAATGCCGGGTAAGATTCTTGATCGTGTCGTTGTAAAGTCGCCATTTGACGGGACTACAGGCTGAACGGTTGAACGAAATGTCTTGAAAATTTACATACAAATATATTTCACATTGTTTAAGTGACTTTTGTGTCTGTTGTACGGATTTAAAGTCGTAAAAAAGGTTTAGAAATAAAAAATTTTTTTTTACTCATTTGGCCCAATAAAATTTTATTTGTGCCCAATAAAATTTTGTTTATATCTTTCAGATAGCCTTCTGATATTCGGAAGTATTTATAACGATTTTATAAAAATAAAAAAAAAGAAAGTTTTAGAAAAAAACGGGTTTTGCAAATCATACCATTAATAACGTTATATGAGTCTGTAATTGTTGTCATGACAATGAAATACCTGTGGAAGCAAATTTACCACACCAAATTTTTAATAGAGGTGGAGCTATCGTGAATTTTGAAATGTGTGAAAAATAATTTTTTTTTTTTCGCCCCACGTTGCAGGGCTTCGTCAGGGCTGTTTTGACGGCAGTCAAAAATAAAGTTCATTAAATAATTTTTTTTTATTCGTATTATTTACATTTATATATTTGTATCATGGTCTGTTTAGTAATGAAAGTTGGATGATCTGAAAAAAATGAATAAATGCATAATAATATAAACAAAAACGTTGTTGATTTCTAAAAATTGTGAAAACTATAAACTTTGTCAATCCCGTTTAAAAAAATATATAGTCTTGTTATATTTTTTTATTTTAATATTTGCAAGAAATAAAAAAAATCTTTCTCTAAATTACCTTAACAAATTATCCTTAACACCCAGCTATACATAGAGCATACCTCCTATATGTATGTACCAAATATTCACTAACATCATTACAGGAGGGTATGAAAAAAAAAAAAAAAATGCAAGAAATAAGACTGAAAAACATTTCATTGGTTATTATGTGACGGACTATTTTGCGTTTTAGTGAATTATTAACTTTAAAAAAATACGGGTTATTCCCTTTTTTATTTAATTGGGTTTATAAATAAAAATATTTTACATTTACTTAAAATAGTTCTCAATTTGGTCATACTGATATATGTGTATTTTATAATAGAAATATCTTTTTTTATGTTTTGAAATATTACCTTTAGGATCTACTAACAGTAATTTGACAATAAATTGCGTAAAACTAATTGCACAAAGCAGTTTGTCTTCCCTGACTTAGTTCTATAATTGTTTACGAATGTTATATTCTGTGAGTATGTTAATCAATAGTATTAATCATTAATAAAAATATACTAACGTATTACTAAATTTTAAAATAAAGTTATTTGAATATATTAAAGCTCTGATTCATTTATTTGGTTATTGTCATTACCTTTAAGAGCCGTTTAAAGAATTATATAAATAAAATCTATTAAACTCTAACCAATATAATAAAAGCCGGGCCGTGTGCTTCTATCATCATTATTACGGCTACACTGCCCATTTTAAAGTTATATCAAATTAAAGCTTTAATATTTGTAACAATGATGAAAATTTGGGCAGGTGTATAAATAGAGAATAGATTAAAGTTTAAATAAATAAATATTATGTTGAGGGAAAGAGAAAGAGGGTGAGGAGTGGGTGATTAAAACTATCTTTAGGACGGGATTTTTTTCCAGCTCTCGTGTATATATTTGATTATATTATTAGTTTATTAGTTTCGATCTCTCAAACGACTCTCATGAGCGATGGATTTTGACGAATGAGTTATCAAAATAAAGGGAATTTCATGGAGGAGTGGCGAATCTCGATTTCGATTTTCTTAATTTCTTACAGAAACTTTAATAAAAGTTATTTGAAAAACAGAGATTACAAAACTCCAATTGCAGTAAGTCGGTGGATCGAGTTTGTTGGAACAGGGTTTTAAAGATCTCGACGCGGACATGAATGCTCAATTATAAGGAAACAAATTGAATATTGCAATATTTGGAAAAGTGTTTTATAGCCCCAAAAAAGGACCATTTTTGGGATAGCTCATGAATTAGCTTCATTCTAAACTTTAATGATTTCCGTAGGATACTTATCACATGTTTCGTTTTTCTTGCATGCCTAACCTTAAAACTGGGGAACTACTATACTATACTACTCAAAGAAGAGAGTATTAAAAAGATCCTGCTATTTTGTATTAAGTAGTGTTCTAAGCATAATTTAATACTTCCTGGCCAATGCTGGGTTAAGATCAGCTTGAATGAGTTAGAATTTCACCACTAAACAAAGGGTCTTTTTTTCGTTGGACCTTGGCCACTACCTATTGAATGAAATGTTATTCACTTTATTAAGTTACTAGGGCCGCCCCTAACTCAGTGGTTAGGCACAGACTTCCCATTTTGATGTATATTGGCGGTGCCAGTTCGAATCCGGCCTGGGGTGTTGACTTTTTTCATTGAGTGGCGGTCCCACACAATGAAAAACTTCGACCCCCAATCATGGTTAGGCATTATAGGACTCCAATGAGAGTCTTGGCTGAAGAAAAAAAAAGTTACTACTGTATAGTAACCAATAAACATTGTGAAAAATAATTATTACAAATTTTACACGAATAGGATAAATAAAGTGTATTTACTTTAATTCGTCCCTTTGTAGGTATCCGACAATTAAGCAAACCGATCAACCGATTTCCAATTTTTATTTCTCAAATTATTCAAACTCGTGGGTTCCTGCCGAAAATTCCACGCCCGCCTACGACATCTGTTCATGTACACCTTAGCTACAAGGTCTCAGAAAGTCCAATTCAGTGTTATAATAGGTTAACGGATAGCTGACTCTTATCTATAAAACTGAAGTAATATTTTCCAATGGGACAATCAAGGGTTTAGAACTTGTATATCTGTAATTTTAACTATTTTCTAAATGAGGATACAAAAAAAAACTAGTGAGACAACGTAATTACTTTTTATGTAAACTATTATTTAAAAGTGATCATTATAGAGTATGCAGCTTTACCGATTTTCAGTGTTAATTAGACTTTCTTATTTTTCTGACCTCCTTTATTGTAAATATATAAATATAACAATATCAATATATAACTGAGTTTATAAATATCAAACTGGTGCCCTTCCTTTGCCAGATGGCGTTATAAGGGGTTGGGTAGACTTTCTTAGTAATTTTACATTGTTCATACCAATGAACATGACATCTAATGTGAGATGGAAATTCCTTAATAGTGAATATCATAAAAATAAATTGCTATATAATAATCAAAACCCAAAAGATCAACAATAGCGGGTCAATAAATTTCAAAGTTACTACATTGCATGTGAAAGGGTTTTAGAAATATTAACAATGATTATTTGTAAGAAGTATTGTACAATTTGTTTTATATATTTATTTTTATGCTGAAGGCATGTTGGATTATGATCCTTTAGTTGCTATTCGTACGTTGAATGGCACATTCACAGTTTTATTTGGTAGTCAAACGTGTATCTAACTGTAATTAAACAGGTTTGATTGTTATTACGTTGCCATAACCCACCCTATATGAAGCATATCAGTTTGCAGCAATACATTATGACGCTGATTCGTTTGCTGATTTGGAATAAAGTAAGAAATCGATATATGCACCGGGATGGTCCATATTTCATCAAGGAGACTGAAGCAGACTTTCACTTACCTCATTTTACTGAACATAATAGACGATTTAAAGCCACCGACAATGCTTTTGTTGGCAACGAATAGTGTTAGAACCAATTAGTTGCAACAATATCTTCCAGATCACAATGGGCTCGCTTCGGACTCATTCAAAAAAAGTCAATGCAATATTACGAAATCAATGTTTATAAACACAATCTGTGTCGTTGCAGGTAAGTATATATATTTGAGCATTTAGGTTACAAAATAATAAGGATATTTATGAGGTTTAAGGGTGTTATTATATATATATTTATTATATATTATATGTTATTTATTCTCTAGCATCTTGTATTTATTTACACAATGATCCTGAACAATTATATCAATACATCCAAGTAATATATCAATTATCTGTACAATATTACAAAATTAGTGATGATAATTATATAAATAATATTTCTGTAATCTTGGCAATCATAAAAGTTTTCATGTTTTTGTAACCTTGCTAATCTTAATAGTGTTAATACTTCTGTAATCTTGCTAACCTTATAAGTGTTAATATTTCTGTAATCTTGCTAATCTTAAAAGTTTTAATATTTCTGTAATCTAGCTAATCTTAAAAGTTTTAATATTTCTGTCATGCTGCTAATCTTAATAAGTCATGTGTATATTATGAACAATAGTAATACAGTAATTATAACAATAGTGATTAGTCAAATAGCAATCAGTGATTCGCCAATTCTGGTACATGTGAGTTAAAAACAATGAAATCACATGAATGCAAACAAGAGATTTATTATTCCATAAACTAGACATTTAGTTAACTAATCACCATAATTTTATGAAAAATAATGTTAAAATGAAGAGTTAATTATTATATACTATACAATGGTAAAAGTGAGATAAAATTATTTACATTCATACGGCAAATTGGATTTATTTTTTTTTACTCCTGTTTCCACTCGAAATCTGATTTTCGACTCTTTTTTTTCATTACGCCGCAGAGTCATGGCTCTTCCGCCATAAGGGTTCTGGCAGACCAATAAAGCGTCGCAAACTTTGACCACTTGGCTTTATCGTCATTGAAATTTTTTCCAACGTCATTGAGGCAGGGGTATATGTGGTTGGATGTGGTCTGTCTCGCAGAAATACGAGCATCGAGGATCTTCTTTTACTCCAAGATGTGCACCCAAGTAATTGTGTCCAGTTATAGCTCTAAAAGCGTTAACCGTTGCGTGGCGGGTCTTAAGATCTAGCGTTAAGGTCAGGTGGGGGCCCGAGCCGATGATGGCAACCTACTGTTTTCCTTCTACAGACTCCTGATAGATTAGCAGCTTATTTCCTAGGGATGCATTGATGAGGCTTTTAGCCGCAGCAAAACTAGTGGGTACGTGAGGCATGGGCATCTGAGATCCTTCTTTGGCTAAGGCGTCGGCCCTTTCGTTTCCCCAGATTCCAAAGTGTGGAGGTATCCATTACGGAGCCACCACAGTGTCTTCCCTCTAATACTTCATTAGAATTTGTCGGCACGTTATTGCTTAGGCTGACTAAGGCAGCCTGTGAGTCACTAGGAATTACGGCCCTTGCTAAATTTTCAGGTATTGACATCTCTAGACACAGACGAATAGCGTGGATTTCCTCATCAAAGTTGCTGGCAAGCCAATCGACAGGTGCGGCATCTCAACGCCGAATAGGTACTTGCTCCTCCGTTTCCTCTTGTTCTAATGGCTAAGCTGTCTGTATTTCTATGCAGCCATTCTTTCTCTGGAAATCAGATGTGCAAAGTTTCCAATGCAATGGCCTTGAGTTCTTTGAGTATTCTGCTTGGAGACTGGCGATGATAGGCTTGTGTAAAAGCTGGCTGGAATCAGGTCTTGAACCGATGGGAGCTGTTCGGGATTCTGAAGGGACTGGACCAGGCAATACTCTTCCCTTAATTTTCCACTCCTGAAAAATAACACTGTTAAGAGACAAGATGCTATTATAAAGGAGTATAGAGGGATCTCAGTGTGAAGATCCGCGGGTTTTAAAGAAGTTCGTCAAATCGAGTTGTGGATGTCTAAAAATTCTTTATACTGAGGATCACACACTTATTTATTGACCACTCAGTCCACGATTTGTATGGAATTTAATCTCCTTAAAACGATTAATATGTGTGGTATGGGAAATGATGGACACATCGTAATGGTTATATGCACACGGTCTCATTTTAAACTAAAACTAATGGTACTTACGACATATTGTAAATTACTGTACATTAGTTACCCTCCGATGTTGCATTTAAAAATCATCATAATCATTTTATCCGCTTTACCGCCTGCGCAGTGAGGGGTTACAATTTGCAGAGGCTGGAGCAGATATCTCGCTCTTGGACCATCTCCCTTCTCCTACTCCAGTCCATATCCCGCCTCCTGAACTCTATCTCGTCGTGTCCTTCCTTCCATCTTACGGAGGTACCGCATCTCCATGGATTGGATCCGGCTCTTGTGTTTCGAGGTGAGGGTCCACGATTCGGAAGAGTAGGAAAGAATAGGGAATAGATTCAGGAATAAGTCCTCAGCATCAGTGTACAATCCTGAACTGTGGAACAAGAATACACACGGTGCCGTATATTTTAATTAATTTCATTCACTAAATTCTTATAACTTTTGCACTCTACTATGATCCAACTTTCAGAAGAAGAAACATTTTTAGCATACAAGGTCAATTTATTTCCTGTCGTGAAAATGATAAAAATACTGGAAGTGGACATCCATTTAACTAACGATTTTTGTGTTCAACAATATTTTTTTCTATGAAAACAACTAGAAACTTAAGTTTTCAAGAAAGTCTAATATATAACATTGCTGTTTATAGAATAAGAAAAAATATAATATTCCAATG
Source organism: Halyomorpha halys (assembly GCF_000696795.3). Classification (NCBI taxonomy): domain Eukaryota; kingdom Metazoa; phylum Arthropoda; class Insecta; order Hemiptera; family Pentatomidae; genus Halyomorpha; species Halyomorpha halys. The sequence continues at coordinate 61,447 of NW_027115850.1, forward strand.
TCGTGGATAAAAGCTTGCTCGTAGTTTCGGAATAGTCCGTATCGAAGATTCAAGATTAAAGCTCAAGTAACATTGGAAGTTGCTGCAGTGACTTGACATGTTTATATTCATATGTACATACATATACATTGTTTTTTTGGCAAAAATGTATATGTTATAGCAAGATGGTTTCTTTATCTATGGTTACTTCGAATCATTGCGTACATTAAGATAATAAATAAGTGTTATTAGGAAGTAAAAAAAAACTTTTTTCAGGACATTTGGAACATTCGACAAAACGTTTGCGCAGACGTCTATTACATTGTAGCAGCGAGTTTAATAGTGTAGTAGTTTCACGCAGTACGTCATAATACCATTGTAGTCCAGCCCACATTAATACCAATTCTGTGTCTCATAGTTACATATCAATACTAATTAACAATGCCAGGCGATTTTCAGCTTTTCTAGACACATTTATATGCTATGCTGAAGGAACCAAGTTTAACAGAGTTAGTGTTTTGTTGTGCTTGTTTAAAAACACTAACTAGTTTAATAACTGTTCTTGAAATACTGAAACAGCATGATTTTAATATCCGATATCTTACTTTATGGGATGAAGATTGTAATTAACATTAATGGAGCCTCCCAAATATACATGATTATTCACATTCTCGAACTTGATTATATTATTAAACCATATTACCTTCTCAGACAATTGATCACACTATTTAGAGAAAAATGCCTCCGTCACTATTTAAAAGTATATAACTTAATAGCAACACAACTGAACTTTTCTGTCAAATTTGGACCCCCTGTTTGGTTTAATCAGTCTCTGAATCAGTGTTTTTAATCACCATCTACACATCTCGATCCTACATTCAAAATCTTAAATAGATTAGTTTTTCATTTACTTGAAACAGGTATAGTCGCCTAATAAAACCGAGTTAAACACTAGTGACACTTCGCAACAAAGCGAACAAAACAAAATTAAGGTATTTTGTGGTGCTTACTTTTTTTTGTTTTATATGATTGCATATTTTAAGACATTGTGTGAAGTTGATTATAATTAGGATTTTAATCAAGGAAGAGAAGCTCAAACCAATTAATTCCTAAATGATTCATTGACTGCTGTCCTCAATCGAACTAAAACTAGTAGTTGCCGGAAGCAGGAATTAACATATTAGAATAGAAAGCTGCAAAGTAAGAGAGGTTTCACCCAGAGTAGTATTTTATCAGGAGTGGCTTTGGCCAATGTTAACAGGTAGAAGTTTTACGTAAACGTCACTTGCTCCACGCACTTTCTCTATCCTTCACCCACAAAGACCACACGTAGCTATCCCATGTTCATCGGCATCTTTCCATCTCCTGCTCTCCATCCGTTCTCTATAGTTTTCTGTTAATTGTTTTCCGTTTTTCCGGTCTTTTGGTCGTAGAAAAATCCGTGACGAAACGGCCGTAATTGGAGCACGTTCGTTCACCAGTCTGTTTACTTTCATGAGGAGGATGTTTTAAAGGGCGTTTCAATGCATTTCAGGTACCAGTGATAGGCCAAACGATACTATTAATTCCTCGAGTCTCAATTGGAGCATTATTTCATATAAGGAATAACTGAATTCCATATAAAACATTCCAACGTGGACATAATACAATAATTTACTTTAAATTTTCTCCATTTTTTTTCTTTTTTGTAGCAAATACCTTGCTAAGATGTCACTGATTTTCGCGAAGAAAAAATATTTTATAAAATACAATGCACAGCTATTAACTAACCAATCTATTCTTAAACTTGAGAAGTTCACTATTTATTCATCACGAAATATATTTCAACCCACTCGACACAGATTCGAACTAGAACCACTTCTGATTTGGAGATTCATCTTCTTCGTTAGTGCATCAATACAAATTAAATATTTTAAGTGATATACTAGGAATAAAGTTCAGAAATATTAGCTGGGACGTTACCCGAAGTTAGGAAGGATAGAGGCGCTAGACTTACTATGTGTGTTTATAATTGTGAGATTAAATAATTTAATTCTGCGTAAAATACATGTTCACTCAAAAATGTAAACATTTAGCAATTCATTTAAATTCCTCACGGGTTTGCATTAATTTCATGCTTCAGCCATATACATTTATTGCTCTGAATTGAATTATGGGGAAGCTTAAGGCGAGTTTCGCTCCAAACTTAGTGAGTTAGAGTATATAACAGTGATTCAGATCCTAGGAGATGATCAAAATTCAGGATTCAATCAAGCAGGGTTTGTGGAGTAAATTACCACCCAGAGAAAGATTTCTGGTAGCACGCGCCCAGTATTTCCGTTCGTGATAACCCAGTAATTTTTGGTGAAGGAAGGCTTCGATATGAATGATTAACCCTGGACCAATCCAGGTCAAAACAACCAATTTAAATTCAAATGATTGCAGACAATTTTTTTACTGTATGCTAGTACTATTTTCGAAGAGTTTAATGAAAGTATTCATTAATTTTTTATATGTTTGGTTCATTTTTATATATTTTATTTTATTTTTTTTCTACTAAGCCCCAAGGGTACGAGGGGATGAAGTCGTGATTAAAGGTTTGAAGGTAGCCTCTGTTTCTGGATTCTGGTAATGCATTTTAAGAGGGGGTGAGGAAATTTGGTTATTTGGGAAGGAGTAGTCTGTATTTTGTGTCTGTCTGTTGGTGACGGGGTTCACCAGGTATGTTGATTCAAATAATTTATATACTTGTACTCAGTCGAGTCCGAGTCGGTTTGTGTGTCTGCCTCCTTTGTGGCAGTCCTGTCGGTGTCAGTGTCCTAAATGTTTTCTCATTTTTTTTTAATGCACATTTTCTATTTAGGTGTCTTCGTACTTTAGTTTTTTCACGGGTTTGTGTTAATTTATTTAGCTACCTTGTTTTTATGTTCCAAAATAACATTTTTTTATTTATTATTTACATTTATTCTTCTGCAATAAGAACTGACTGTTAACTGAGGACTGACATAGACAGCAAGTTAGATTGTCTGAAATACATAACCTCCTGCATTCCATCTAATCTCATCAAACACGTTCTCTATGGTTGATATGAGAAATTACAATGTTATAAGTTCACTCACTGATTGACCTTATAAATTATGATATTTCATTATTATTATATGTTTTATGATTTTTCATAAAGCTATAAATCATTTTCCGATTTTAAAACAAAGAAAAAAAATTAGGCAATTTACTTCGTCTTTAATCAAATCTCATATCAGTATTCCATTGGTTCCCTACACAAACTTTGGAGTTAATAAACAATTTGTTACACCAGTTTTTGCAAAATCAATCAACAGACTTATGCTGTAACCGCAGCATATTTATTTGCAGTTTTTCATTAAACAAACAGTTAATATAATTGTTTTATTAATTTAAGAAGTTACGTAAATTTATTTTTCAAGAGTTTAATAATATTCAAGTTCTAGAGGTCTAATTGATAATAAATTGCTTAATAATAATTATTACAGTGAATAATTAACTCTTGGAGGAGAATCCGTTCTATTTTACGTTTCAGGTCACATTTGGCTTAGATTTTTGTCTTTTATTTGCTAGTTGTGAATTCAATAATAAAGAGACAAGAATGTTTATTGTTATTAATAAGAAAAAGAAAACCCTTTACTTTACAGTATATTCTTGTTATTAAAATCATAGAGGCTTAGAGTATTCTTTAAAGAAGAAAGACTTTATTTGAGATCGTGGAATTGTATAGAAAGGTTTAAGCGGTAAATGGAAAGTACATCATTTTCATTTCTTTGCCTTGAACCTTAAAATATGTTTTTTTTAAATGATACTATTGTCGGAAAGGAAGGCTGGTCATTCACTCCAAAAATTTTTATCCCTCGGTTTTCAATGTATGTAGCCTACAGGAAAAAGTATGAGTAGTTAAACAAGTGAACAGAAAAAATAAATAAAAAATGTCACTACAGCATCAATAGGAAAAGTTTAAAGATCGTAATGAAAGAGAAACTTCGTAGATTGTCGAATGTTCTTTGTTGAAGTTAGAAAAGAGACTTTCTTTTGATGCCAAATTTAGCCACTTAGGTTTAAAAAAAAATATATTACGCAGTTTAAGAAAAAGTCCATCCAATCTTTAGATGATTGGATGTTAAAACTTAACTTTTTGTTTTAAATTTTCAAAATGTCAACCCATTTTTCAATACTAGTAATAATGTGAAATTGATAATTATTTCTAATAAATATAATAAAAGGTATTTTAAAGAAAGATTTTTGAAAAATTCGTAATGTAACTCCTATCGCACTAATTCATTAAGGATAAGGCCTAGGTGTTACTAAAGGCCTTTTAATAGTACGTTGGTATAAAGAGTTTAATCAAAATCGTTGGAGCCGTTTTAGAAAATCAAAAAAATGTGAATTTTTTTTTTAATAATTTATTTATTGTTATTTACAACTGTATATACATATATACAACAAGTAAATTTGCTGTAGATGACATAGTGACATGATAAAAACATGTGGAGAATCTACCCACTGCTAGAACTCCAATAACATTTCTAGAGGAGAAGATCTCGAGGCCATCTTCTTTTCAGACGCCTAGGAGGATTATTAGGCAATGAAGGAGAAGCCAGGTTAGAAACAAGTGGATTTGGGTGGTTGAGAAGTTTATTATGGAAGGAACGGTATCTGGTTCTGGCCAAATCGGCAACATTTGGAAAATTGAGGTCCTGATGGATGACTTGATTTGTGACAAAGTAAGGAGCATTAAGGATTTTACGAAGGATTTTGGACTGTAATGATTGGATTCTGGAGGAATTTGATGGTCCAGATAGGCATTATAATAGTCATGTAGATCAGTCTTTTGTAATGGATTGGCAATTTAGACCGTTTGTCTAGTAAATGTTGCAATAGTCGGAATCTACGAGCAGTTTCTTGTCTTTTTAGTCTTGTATGAGGATTCCATGTCAGTCGTTTGTCGAGATGTAGTCCTAAGTAACGGATCTGTTCGACAGGAATAAGTGGGGTATTATTAAAGGATATTGTAGGGGAAGAGGTCATGGGTTTACGTCGAAGGGTAAATGTGATTTGGTGGGATTTATTGGAATTAATTTTAATCCTCCAGTTTTGGCACCATTCTTCAAAATGTGAATTTAAAATTTTATACAGTGGCGGGAGTGCGGGTAGTCCCGGGGTGAGGTGCGTGATTACTAACACGAAGAACCCGAGTTCGAATCCGGCTCGGCAGAAAATTGTGTTGTCACACTGTAGCCGTAAGTCAACTCCTGTGGGTTCTGGAGCCCTCCTGGGGTTGTAGCGGTACAGATATATAGTGGCATTTCCAGTCCGTTGATTTTATTAACAAAGTTGCTGTCATCCCAGGCATCTGCTCGCCTCAAATATATGCAACGAAAAAATATTCGAACGACTTTTCGTGTTTCAGCTAGGCTGTTCACACACACAATCTATATTGAGATACGTAGTTATTAAGAGTAAGGAGAACTCAAAACGTGCATTTCCGTCGAATACTAGATTTCAATTTTTTTCGAAATTGTCGAATATTGCACTATTGCAATACTTTCCCTTACTGTATATTCCATAGATATGTAAGTTATTGTTTTTCTGATCCCTCTAAAATAGAAAACAAAACAATAAATTATTGTTTTGTCGGCATTACGCATTTGTTGCATAAATCAGATTAGAAACAACCTTTTTCTACCGTTGGTACTTTAAGGTATACAGTGAGATACTTAGCTGTGGTTTGATGAGTCTATTCTGTGAGAATACAACTAAAATATTTGGAGGTGAGGGGCCTTCGCTTGATTAAATGTATGTAAGTTTTTTTTTCCAATCAATCTGAAACAGAAAATACATTAAATTAATAGGTTGCATTACGTATGGTTCTATAATTCAAGTTGAATATTACCTTTTTCTACCAATGGTACTTGAAGGTATACGGTGGGCCTATCTTGTTGTTTTGATGTGTCCGTTCCATATGAATTCTACTAGAAAATATTTGGAGGTGAGGGGCCTCCTCGCGTATTGTATGTAAGTTTTTTTTGTTTTTTTCCCGAACCCTCTAAAACAGAAAAACATTAAATTAACAGGTTGTATTATATATGGTTACATAATTCAAGTTGAATATTACCTTTTTCTAACAATGGTACTTGAAGATATACGGAGAAATACTTATCTTGTTGGTTTGATGTGTCCGTTCCAAATGAATTATGTAAGAAAATATGTAGAGGTGAGGGACCTCCTCATGTTGATTAAGCAGAGAAGAGAAAATAAAACAGTTAATATTCAAAGACAAAATATAATGTTAAATATTAAGAAAAACAGTTAGAAGTCGAAAAAATATGTAAGTTTTTTTCCCGAACAGAAAAAACATTAAATTAATGGTTGCGTTACGTATGGTTACATAAATTACATAAATCAAATTGAGTATTACCTTTTTCTACAGATGGTACTTGAAGGTTACGATGAAATACTTATCTTGTTGTTTAGATGTGTCCGTTTAATATGAATAGTACTGGTGAGGGGATACAGGATGTGAGGGTCCTCCTCGAAAAAAAATATGTAATTGAAGATACAAAACGACTAGGCTACACACTGCGATAAAATCAGTTCAGAAGGAAGTAATTTCAATAATAATTACGACAAGTGTAGGTCTTTCTAATCACTCCGTGATCTGACCTGACTACTTGGATTGATGACTCATTCAATTATTAATTAATCCTAGACTGATAGGTTGGTGAATGACTTCCTTTCGATAGCCGCGAGACAGGTATGAATTTTATTTTCGAGTTCTGCAGTTTCACCTGTTGGCTGACAGATGGCAGTGCAGGAAGCTGGCCATTACGTCCTCTGATTGGTCTCCCTAAACGGCGTCATATATCTTGCCGACCGGCCGCTCTCAGTGTTTGATAATGTTCCTGCCCTGTCATTATCTACAATCTGATCTGTTAATTACTTATGTAACGGGCTATATTAATGGCCGACGTATATTAGTAGCGTATTTAAAGTAGGAAATAATCACGAACGTAGGAAGTAATTAGTCATCAAAATTTTAGAAAATGTTTGTAGCATCACACGAGAAAGATTCTGAAAGATTTATAATAAGCCATCCTTTATTTAAAGCTAGTTTAGTGGACTGTGAGTAATGTTACAATACTCGACAGGCTAAATTCCGATCTGGCATGCCATTGTAGGTTTCCCTTGTATAATAATATACCTACCCCTACTTTATCCACTTCCAAAGCTACTATTAATTATGTTTAATAATTAATATATATAAGACTCAACAAGCTGTTTTGGACATAATGAAAAAAATGAGGAAACATGTATGTACTTAGCGTCTATTTTTTCAGTAAATGTTATTTTTAAATATAAGCTCACTAGTACTTTTAAAAAGAGCTTTTTTCGTTTTATTTTTAATTATTTGTATGTTTTTGTTCCGCTTTATCAATGAATATCTTTTAGATTTTAGACCTTTTTATGTGAGCCCTCATTTATTTATATAAAGACAATGTTCTAAAACGGTTTATTCTATATTTCTGGTTATAATTTGTTAATGGTTACAGTTTGTATCATTTCATAGTATTTACTCCTATACTCATTTTAAGTTTTGTGTAAATTCATGATATTTTACTGAAGCTTTTACAATTGAAGTAATTTCTGTAAAAAAAAAAAAAAAAAAAAAAATGAAGAACGTGTTAGAGGAAAACGTTTAGTACAAATTTTTATTTCTCCTCCCTAACTGTTCAGGAAGCCGGTTCATGGTACTCACAAGGGTCAAAAGGAAGCAATACGTGCGCCGTCATACCCTCAATATATCAAGGATCTAATCAGAGCCAAGAAAAAATCACGAAAGGAATGGCAAAGTCACCGGATACCTTCAGCTAGAAGAACTTATAACAAATTAAGCAATGACCTCAGAAGAGAAATACAAAAATTCAAACACTAACTTTCACAGATATTTGGAAAACCTGACAACCGATGACAACAGTTTGTGAAGACATATAAAGTGACTCTTACAACACCATGAGGTATCAGTCCCGTTGGGAAAAGATGATGGTTCCTGGGCTTTTTTGGAAATACTCACCCACCATCTTTCCACTGTCTTTCAACCCCACAAAGATTTAACTGACATCCAACACGAAGCTAATGTGCAGAAAGTTTTATATTCTCCTCTTCCAATGTCCCTTTCACTCTAAATGCTTACCCCTACTAAAGTATTCAGACAGATTATGAAAATGCCTAAAAAGGAGGCTTTTGGTTATGACCTTATTACTGCCGAGATACTTCGGTAAATCCCTATAAAAGCTTTAGTATTCCTCACAGCCCTATTCAACGCTATCTTACGAACAACTAAATTCCCTATACAATGAAAATACTCCACCCATAAACCTAACAAAGACCCGATTCCTACAGAACTATTAGTCTTCTTCTAGTATGCTCCAACATTTTTGAAAAATTATTACATGAACATATTATTAACATACTAACTGACAAAAACATATTATCCGATCACCAATATGGATTTCGCACATTACATTCCACAACACATCAACTACACAGGCTCACGGACTTCATTTCCTCTGCTTTTGAACTAAAACAATTCGCTTCTGGAGCATTTTTGGATGTAACTCAGGCGTTTGATGGGTATGGCACCAAGGCCTTCTTTTTAAACTCAAGCCAATTTTCCTAAGCACCTAATACTTAATTTTACAATCATTTCTTCATGACCGTTTGTTTTCTGTCCGACAAAGCTCAGTAAACTCATCAATGAAAACAATATTTGCAGTTGTCCCTCAAGATCCTATCCTGGTCCCACTTACCATGGCACGACTTACCGACAAACGACAACATACTAACTGCGAAGTTTGCAGACGACACTGCTATTATTTCGAGAAACACAGACCCTTTACAGGCCACACTAACACTACAAAATGGTCTAAACAATATACTGACATGGTGCACACGATGGAAAATAAGATTAATCACGACAAGTCAGAACATGTCACATTTACTCTACGACACAAAATATGTCCTTAAGTTTACATTGACAATCACCCTATACCACAAACAAATACCGTTACTTATTTAGGACTTACCTATGACAGAAGGATGACATAGAGCCCACACGTCAACACAAGACGTAAAACGCTAAATTTCCGACTGAGACAATTATATTCTATACTACACAGGCGTTCTAAATTATCGATCAGACAGAGACTTAAATTTTTATACCTCAGCTCCTAGGGTGCATTGGAAAGAAGCTTCGTGCACGTTTCTAATATTTTTCGACCTAGTATCCCAAAAAAAGTCACATTAAAACCGGTGATCCCAGATGCCTAGTAGTGTCCTAACGAAGTGCAACGTTGCCTCCCCATGTAAGTGGATGAACACGTTATGTTATAATTTTTTTAAATTGAGAAAAATTAAATTTAATGTTTTTTTATTCATATTTTAGACTGGAAGACTTAATTTTTAATTATGAAGACCATTAAAAAAATATATTGAAAATGGTCCGAATTGGCGTCTATAAAGCACAATTAATAAATAGTTTAAACTATTTCTCAAGGCAACGTTTCAACCCACACTGAAGGTCTTCGTTAGTACTGTTGTGATTGGTGGAGATTTTTATGATGAATGTGACGTTTATTCATGTACAGCTCCACCTGGCTTTACATACTTATATCACGTAGACCATGCGAAAACACATTGTATTTATGTATTATTAAGTCAAACATTTTACATCACAAAATGACTACTGTTCTAATTCCACCTATTACAAAAGGAACCCTCAAATATCCCTGATATACAATTAGCAGAAGCTATATGTATTGAATTGAAGTGACTAATGCAAAGCATAAGTTGCAATTTATCTTAGCATTGGTTTTCAACCAACAATTTTTTTTTTGGTCCCAGCCACAAAGTAAATGACCACGATTCCTGTCTTGGTCTGTTGATTGATCTGTCTAAACACTTAGCAGTGACCTGCCTCGATATCTCGCTTGCAACATTATCTGTCTAGGTCATGACGCACTGAATTCTTGAAAACAATATGTTGGTTGTACATATGCGCTTTATGTAACTTTACTGATCACTTTCTTGAACAGCAAGATTATAGAGTTATACATTTAAGATCCTAAGATAACTATTATTCGAGAATAGCCCAACCTCGAAGCCGAGGATTTTATTATTGGTCCGACTCCAGAGGAATTTGTAAAGTTACTTCAAAATGTATCAAATGGTTGGTTGGATTCTATCCAGGATTCTGCATTCTATATTCTCAAAGTTTTCAGAATATCTTCTGGTTTGCACTCATTTAATAATTATGTATAACATTGGAATCTTTTTAAATAAATATTTCAGATAATATGAACCTTATTAAAAATCATTAAAGAAATAGTTTTTATTTTCAATATATAAAATATTAAAGGTTATACATAGAAAATGTTGGAGTCGATAATATTTTCACCTCTTGATTTTATCATGGTGTCCTTAACTTAGGATATATTTTTATATTCTTTCATCTGTACGGACTATATTACTTGATATGTTCACAATCATTTTGAAAGATTTAAAATTTGCTCCATAACTACTAAAATTAGTAGTGGGTTTTCTTCCTCATGAATTAAATTTATGTATTAATTTTTTTTTTCTTCAGTGTATTAAAAATTTATTGTAATATTCTAGCATATCGTCTTAATTGTTTAAACAATATATTTATGTTTGGTTATAAAGATCCGATCATTTTTGTTGTATAGCTTATGTGTGACAATGAAGCATTTGTTTTAAATATCTATTTTTTTTTAAATCGCAAAATTCAATTAAGTTGAAATTATTTCACATTTATGTGCTAATTACTGATTTGGGCATATATTCTAAGCCCACAATAAAAATATTCAACATCTCTTTTGAGGAATATAAGTACAGAAAAATTACTTGAGCATTTTTAAAAGAAAAGACTAAAATGAAATCACTTATCTGTTCAATATATAACGTGTTACTTAAACACACACACACACACTTATATATATATATATATATATATATATATATATATATATATTTCTGTTAGTAAGATAGAACTCGGAGATCTTTGACCGCGTACTGTGGCCCCGAAGGACTACTTATACGATTAATGATGAAGGTGTTCGGGGTAGGGTCATTAGTCCTACGGTCTGTGAGTTGACTCCAGTAGGCTGATGGACCTCGCAACTCCGAGGGAGAGGAAATGAGTTATCAGTTATGAGTTAAGGTAGTGGTATGAGTTTCACCCTTATTGAGCGGTCACCATTCCAAGTGCTCGACGTTGGTTAACTTGGGTGTCTATAGCAAGCGTCGTAGCCCACTCGGATAATCTGGCTTTCATACATTATATTTATAGAATCAGTTAGGACAATGCAACTAAAGTGGGAAGAATTTTTTATATGAAGGAGATTGGAGCGAGAATATAATAAGCCTCAATTTTGAAGAAAATTAGCATATACATTAGTTTGTCTATATTGCATTGTACTACGGCACAATAATAATTAAAAAAACATACCATTACTCTCCAGACATATCAAATTAAAATTAAAAAAACTTCTATGTTTAAAATAATCTTTCATCTCTCCAAAAAAAAAAAAAAAAAAAAAAGTAGGATTTCTTTTTTGAACAAAAAACATAACAAACCTCACAATGATTTTTTGAACAAGTAAAAAAAAAATACTCACATAAAAATTAAATTGAAATGTAAATAAAATTTACATTTAGAAGCATAGCGTATTTATGCATAAAACTATTGAATTTAAATTTCATAAAACATTAAAAAGGTTTTAAGAACTTTTCAAGAAAAACTACTCCAGTAAATAATTCACACCAAGAGGCTTTTTTAAAATTTGAGTTGGCTCAACAAAAAAATAAAAAGGCCTTGAACGCTGAAATACTAACCTGCCAGACTAAAAGGCAATGCATGTTAGTCTATACCAACAGTGAGCGGAGCAAAGATTTTATTTAATTTATAGTTTAATCAACAGCAGTACCTATTGATAGAACCTATGGACGAAATAAATAATTACAGTACAAAGCATGACAAAAAAAATCATAAGAGTATTTTTCTAGGGGGCATTTCTTTTAGTTTAAATTTTCAAGATTAAGGACCAAACTTTGCTAAGAGTTAGGAAAAAAAAATCAGTTTGTGTAAAATTTTGTAAGTTTCTTGCTTCTCGTAATTTAATTTAACCATAAATTAATACTTTCTTAGCATGCAGGTCTTGTGTAGAGTACTTAGTATATTGCTTTAGTATAGGGGTGGCCAACTTTTTTGTATATAAGATTTACTTTTCATCTCATAAGTGTGTCACGATCTACTTGTCATAGGCGGAGTCTCAGGGAGAAGAAAGGGTATGAAATGCATATTATGTGCATTCCAGCGAAGTATGGGTAGATAAGTAACATATGTGTTCAAAACTATTTTTTATTTTTTAAATCACTTATTAAGTTTTGGAGATAGAGGCTCATATAGAAAATAAGTTTCCAGACCCAAATTTTGATAGTTGCATTCCTTACATGCGTTACCTAAAAAATTCGATTTTCCTACACTAGATGTTTACTAACATAAAACACAATTTAATTTTTTCATCAACTGCAATGTATAGGTTGTATTCGTAAATATGAAAAAAAAATCGTTATAAAGTTGCATTGGATTTCAATATTTCACTTTCAAGTTTTTTTTTGGTTCAGGAAAATGTATCATGAAAGAATAATATCACTTACTTTTTGCTAATCTATCAATAGCTCGCTGAGTACAAATCGTACTGAAATGCAGATATACAGCTTATCTACCTACGTAAAAAACAACAACAATAATTATTTATAGGGCCAAAAAACTCACATCCAGAGGAATTATAAGAATGTGGATAGTTTATAACTTTTGATCTATACGAAATAGGTCTGAAACTATTGCTTGAAAGTTTTGGCTTCTACAATCGCTTCAAAGTCCAAGGTACACGGAAGTTATCCCCAGACATTGCGAAGGATCGACGACCGACTCAAATTGGCCTTGTGATCGACCGTTCAATCGCGATCGACTAGTTGGTCACCCTTGCTTTAGTAAATTACTGCTGCTTATATTGAACCATTAATGAAATCCTCCATTCATGTTCTACTCAATGATATAACTATGAAAAAAAGTCTCTAAAATAAGCTCCATTGTTACTGTTTTGAACTTGGATTTCTATTGGAGGTCTATCATTAAGGGAGCGCCTAATTTTGTAGTAGTTAGTGGCAATTTCTTATTTAAGTTTTCTATCTTAATTTTTAGTTTTGAGTGTTAAGTGAGTTTACATAGATTCAAACATTACATAATCATTCCATGTTATTAATTAAATAATGAATTTGATTTTAGAAGGTTTTTGTTGTTTTGTGCACATTTGGGTTTTTTCAACACGATATTGCTCGTTTTTCGACTTTTCACTACACGAAATTCAGTTAAAGTTATTATTATTTTAATTTTTTACTATTCATTGCAAAAAAAGTCATAAAACTGGCATCAACTTCATAAATATAATATAATAGAAAACGTGTCTTGAATAACGTATTTACATATCCCATATTATATTGTACAAATACACACATTATACAAATATTGACATGGTTATATGCTGCCTGCTTGTGAGATTTTTAATACATATCGATCCCTAATCGTACTGCTTTTATTTAGTTATTTATTTACTATAACTAAACAAAAATAAAAGGAAGATGTATTTCAATTAATAACTTTTAGCTGTAAGTATAATAACCTAGCGAAAAACTATAACGGTAATGAGCCTAGATTAACTCATTTATATACGCTAAATTATCTATTTTATCCATATTTTGGATTAGTCCATAAACTTGTCCTGTTACTATGTAGTTAAAATTTTTAAAGTGCGTATTTTGTCCTTTTTGCATGTTTATTTATGAATCTAATTAAACATTTGAGATTCTAGATAAGTAGTTGTAATTTTAAAAAAATATATTTATCGAAATTTATAACTGTACATAATAATACATTCAGTAAATTTTATGTAAGTCGTAAGGTAGCACTCTAACGACGTTTTTATATTAGCAGGTCTCGTGGTCATCTTCTTTTCAGGCGGCTCGGAGGATTGTCAGGAATGGAAGACTAGTGGGTTCTAATGGTAAGAGAGTTTATAATGGAAGGTTCGGGTTAGTTCGGTTACATATGGAACATTAAGGTCTTTATGTATGATTTTATTTGTGAGGAAGTAAGGAGGATTGAGGACTTTACTAATGATTATGGATTGTAAGGAGCTTAACTCCTTATGTCCAGATTGGCCTTAATACGGTCATGTAGAGTAGTCTTTTGTAATGGATTGGAAGCTTAGACCGTTTGTCCAGTAAGTACTGTAATAGCCGAAATCGACGTGCAGCTTCCTGTCTTTTCAGTCTAGTGTGAGGATTCAAGGTTAGTCGTTTGTCCAGATGTTGTCCAAGGTAAAGGATCTGTTCGACAGGGGTCAGAGTAACATTATTAAAGGATATTGTAGGGCAGTCGGCATGTTTACGACGAAGGGTAAAAGTGATTTGATGGGATTTATTTTAATCCTCCAATTATATTCGAGCAATTCTTATTGTTAGATATTTTTATTTGTATCTACAATTTTTTAAAAAAATATTGTTTTTAGAAAAAAAATTAAAATATATTTTTCCACATTTTAAAAAAAAATTATCGTGGTATTTACATGAACCATTTCTGAAATTGTGAATTTATTAAGCTTTTAAAAGAACCCTACCTCCATTAATTAATGAAGTACGTGAAATGTTCATAACAGGCATCAACATTTAAATTGAAAAATATGCATCTACTAATTGAAGGTCTTTAGTATGCTATGTATGCTCTGGATTTTTACAATATTAGTATTTTTAATCACAACGTTTAATTTTTTTTGTAATGTCTACATAAGCCTGACTACATTTGCAACAGTAATTTCAGTGTCTTCATGAGCAATATCTAGCTCCCTATGTGATTGTAACTTTAGTATGTAATGAAAGAGTATAATATACGGTTAACATTAACAGCATTATTTTATATTAAATATAAATCATAATTAATTGAAAGTGAAGCATAAGAACTAAATAGATTTGTTAGTTAGTTCGTCACATGTGATGTTTGAAGCATTGTAAACTATTTTTTTTTTATTCATGAACGTACGGAACAAGAAATAGATAGTAGAAATGTTCGTCCCTGGAGAAGATATTGGCTCCATCTGTCGTCAGGGGATCAAACGATGTGATGGAGAAAGTGTTTTGATACTTTCCACTGCTTGATGTTTTCGCATATAGAGTTCTCTGCCTGTTATTTTGTTTTTAAATCTGTAGCCTAGCACTAAAAGGGCTAGTGTTGATTTTTCTATTGTTTTTAGGCCTCTCACTTTTAAGTAATCTGTAATAGTTATTAAACACTAATGGAGCTTTTTTATATATTTAATTATATAAGAAATAAAGAAAGAAAGCTTCCATTTATTTAAGAATTACTACATGTACATATATTATATGTTATATACTGCACCTGTAGTATCACAGGTCGATTAGGAGGCAATCATGAATTTTTTATTGATTTTTATTTCGTTTGCGATTTTTTTATTCTGATACTTCTGCTGACACATTAATTATTCCTTGATAGTATTAATTATGTATTCAATATTTTTAATCAAAAATATTCTGCGAGTCAAGAGAACTGTATTTCTGATATCTAGAAGGCAAAGACCATCTATTTATTTTTTGTAGGATTATTTGAATATGGAATATCAAGGAATCCTCAGCTTTTATACTTCTTATGGAAGTACTAAGTACCTACTAAGTAAATAGGTTATTCAATAAATAATCTAAGTTGTATAAATATGTTTTATCTATTTCATCAAAAATCTAGGCATCTATTTTATTTTAGTTTGAATAGTTGAAAAATAAATTATTCAAAAGAATAAAATATTATCTTGCTTTAGAAGAAAATGTGCAGGAGTTGATAAGTGATACATTATATCTTAAAAAAAGATATATAATGTGTGTGTTATTAATTATATATTATACATCAAGTAAATAAAATATGTATGAATGTATCCTGATACATTGAATTATGTCATAAATGTAATGTAAGTTATGTAAATTTATTATGAGTTATAAATTATAACCTTTATAAAGTCAGAGAGCTGTAAAAGAACATTTAATATTCATTTTGAGAAATTGAAATTCTTATGATAAATGCCTAAGTGAAGTGTTTTATAGAGATTAAATAGAATTTGGATATAGGGTTTGATTAAAAGTAATTGTAAAGAAAATAATCAAATTTTTATTTTTACTTTATTTTAAAAACCGGAAAATTACTTCTGCATAAGCCAATAAACATAATTTATGAGATTGATTAACAAATGAAGGAAGTATAGAGATTGTGGCTTAGTTCAATTTTTCATTAAATATGATCCTTTCAGATTGTGTTTCTAGACTTAACTAAATATTGTTAAAATGTCACTCACACTACCTACGCTCCTCTTATTTTCTTATAGTTATTATTTTTTGACTGGAATAATTTTATTTATGTATTTTAATACTATTACTTCGATTTTTGGGGGGTTTTGTATAATTTAAAATTAGAGCTTGAGTATTCATTAGTTTGCTAATGCAATCGCATTCATTATTCGACAAGAATTTATAATTATTAAATGATTTATTTTATTCGTCATTGATAATGGCATGTTTCATTTAGTACTATTGAATTATTTGCCATTAATTATATTTTTTCTATTATTCATAATTTATTTAATAATAAATAAACATTCTCACATCCTGATTTGTGGTATGCAGAAGGACAAGCATGAAAACTTTCGTTTCACTGGTTAAAACGAACGTTTACATTTTTGTATTTTTTACTTTGCAGCTTTAAATAAACAGTTGCTGTACAATGTCTTGTATGACTATGTCTTTTTTTAAGCTTGACCATTCTTAAAAGTGATCATGTTCCATCAGGTGTGTGTTCATGACCATGTTCCAGTTTGAAAAGATATTTTTTGAGTTTTACTTCCTCAAACGTTCTACTAATTGTAAGGTGATTCCTATGTTCTATTTTTGTCTTCCAATGTATTCATAATGATATTAGCAGTTGATGAGCTGTCTCGTATTTGTAGATAGAAGAACGATGTATGATTTATTTTAAAGATACTTATAAGTGAATTTTTTTTGCAAATTAAGATTTTTAATATTCTCAATTACAAATTCTGATGTTGATTAAATGTGGTTATTTTATTGTTTATTATTGCCTGGATAGTAAAACTATAGTGGCTTATGAATTTGGAAATTAACACCTTAAAATATATATTTCTTTTTTTATTCGGTTGACTTTACAGACTTGGTAGATTTTTTTAAGCTCGAGCTAGCCTCTATCAGCCTGCCTGCCTTGGCTACTGCTTTCTATAGGGTTTTTTTTAAAGCCCGATAGAACTTGAAATTGTAAAAAATAACACAAAAAATTAAATTGTAATCAAAATTTTTTTTTTATTCGAAAGATCAATACGTGACATTAACATTTGAAAATGATTTCGGGCATATGGGCACCGCGGCTGTTCTTGACGAAGCGCATTCTGTAAAATTGTGTTCAGCGATGAGGCGCATTTTTGGCTTAACGGGTTTGTAATAAGCAAAATTGCCGCATATGGTCGTGCGATTTGACACCTCTCGATTATTTCCTGTGGGGCTACGTGAAGTCACTGGTTTATGCTGATAAACCAGCAACAATTGACGCCTTGGAGGCCAGCATTGTTCGTGTTATTCGTGACATACGGCCAGCAGTGCTCGAAAAAGTGGCCCAAAATTGGACGTCCAGAATGCTTTTCGTCAAGAACAGCCGCGGTGCCCATATGCCCGAAATCATTTTCAAATGTTAATGTCACGTATAGATCTTTCGAATAAAAAAAAAATTTTGATTACAATTTAATTTTTTGTGTTATTTTTTACAATTTCAAGTTCTATCGGGCTTAAAAAAACACCCTATATTTTGCTGCACGTAGCTCTTTCGCATCTATGTAGATTCTGTCTATCCATGTTTGGCCACCTACGTGGTCTTTTGCTGGCATTTATTTTTTTGTGGAAGCCTCTTGATGGATTGCTCTGAGCCACATGATCACACCATCTTAATCTCCTTACCTTCATATCATGAGATACTGGCAAACTAGTCTCTGTACGCAGTTCACTGTTAGCTCTTTCCCTTCACGTGTTAAGGTTCTGATCCTAGATCGCTCCTGTAATTGTACGAAGGACTTTCCGTTCAAATCTCTCGATTTTGCTTTCTACGGTCCCTGTTAGAGCCCAGGTCTCACATTCGTATATGGATATATCCGTATAAATAGATTTATCATGATGTTATGAACCCTTAGCTTTGGATTTTTAGAGGTTTTTCCTATAAAAAGGCTCTGTACGTTCTTGTTATATGCTGGCCCATCCCAGTCCGTTGATCATTTATTGATGTTATTGTCGAACCGAGATATTTTAAGTTTCCGAAACGATTTGCCATCTACGCAGATCATGTCGTTAGGGTGGCACTTTCATCTATATATGTTTTGTGAAAAAGTCCATATTCATAAATATTAATATGTCATAAAAAAATATATA
>NW_027115850.1:80316-123489 GCF_000696795.3 Halyomorpha halys
TAGTCACCAGTGTCATTTATTATATATTGTTTATATTTATTTCTATTGGAAAAATTAAAATTTCATTCTTATCCAATACCGTTTGTTTTGCTATCATATTTTACCAAAATGTTTCAAAATCTCAGCACCCAAAGAACATTGAAGACAGATAAAATTTAAACAAATGTTACTACAAATTAATCAAATTTTTATTTGTTTAACGACTTTCTGATAAAAAAACAAACACATTAAGTAAAGTAAAATTAAGTACAGACCAATATGCCGTTTGCCTGAGTGATTTAAAAAGATCAAGTTGATCATCTAAAAAACTAATTAATTTTATATCTTTTATAGCCCATCTTACCTAGGATGCTAGAAGGTAGGGTGTCATAGTAATAAACAATTGGCTGGACAATAATTTATTAAATTAACACAGTTAAAAACAGTGCCAGAAAAGTCTCAAAAGATATTCCTGGTTCAATGTCATTAAATTTTAGATTTTAAAGAAACAATACTTTAGAAATAAGGAAATTTAATCTTGACTGAGAACAAATAGTAGCTATATTCGAGCATTAAAAACTTTTCGAGTCCTAAAAGTATATTCCTCCTATATAGGCTACGGTGGCAACTGTTGCGTTCACTGGAATGGAAAAAGCTTCTGACAGTTGCTGTCGTGATAACATTTTACTGTCGCAGTAATTTTTAATGTCACACTAGGTTTGCTGAGTTAGCTGACATTCAAGGTGCAGCAGTGAAGCTACTTTCTGGTTTCCTTATTATTATTATATTTTATTAATTTTCCTTACACACGTTGTTAGTTATGTTCAACATATATTATTATTATTGTTTTCGATTTTTTTTGTTAAACTTAACAATTGCTTCTTTATCTAATACTATGGTTACATATCTCATTTGTTACCTATATTTTCTTTTTCTCAATTTTACTTTTTCTTTCCATAATTTTAATTTTTAAATTATTGATAAACTAAAATATTTATATTTGTTTGCATTATATAACTTCAAATATTTATTTTATTTCCTTAATTATGTTCTTTTACCTACTTTTTCAATTGTCTATGTATACATTTTATTTTCCACTTGTTTCATCACTTTAATTGTATTAATTCCATTCTGTACAATTATTTACTTTATGTCATCCTGTTTATATTTTCTTCTATTTTTTTTTCTGTATTCATTGGTTGTTATCTTGTTCTGTTCTTAGCCCTGATGAAGGCTAGAAATTCTGGCCGAAACGTTGTCACTATTAAACAAGTTACTTCAACTTATTTGTGTTATATTTTGACCGCACCCGCATCCATCTTCTCCTCGTATAATGTTATCATTCGTAAGAGTCAGTTAAAGTACTTACCACAATTTTAGGAGCAGCAACCTTCCTGACTGGATAAGATAAGGCAGTAGTTAGGTAATAAGAGCTGGTTTCGTGTCAATCCTCGCATCCACTCACTTCAAGTGTTGTGCTTTAACCGACGGCAACATTAGTGAGATAATCGTCCTAAGAATTTTAGGAAACGACTCTATAAATCATTGAACACTTTTTGAAAACAACAATTATGGTCTAAATTACTCCTTTCAATTAACATGAAAGAATCAAGTTGCATCAAGTTTTAAAATTGATAATTTTTTTTGTATTTGTTTAGAAATAGTTAAAAGTTTCAGAATGACTTGGTGACGGTAAAAAGGTTTTAATTTTTTTTTGCCAACTAAAAAGGTTTAATTTCCTTTTAACATTTTGAATCTCTTTAATAAAAAAATCTTTAGTTTTCAAACCTTAACAAACCATTATATTTTTTTTCGACTAGAAATAAGCCGTTTTCTCAAACATTGAAGAAATTATAATTACATAATAAAATATTTTCACCCATATTCGTTCATATCTCATTTCTTAATTATATATCTTATATCTCGATTAATATTTATGCCACAGTGGATTATGTTATTAATGGAATAAGTGTATATAATTTGCTGTGTTTATGCCAATATTAATTATGTTTATGCATACATACATGTACTAAATCACTTGAATGTTTCTGAACTTTGAATATTTTATTAAAATCTTGAATACCAAATATAATGTTAATGATATTTGGCTAGCCACACATATTTGGCGATGATCCAATATTTAACGATTCAGCTCGTCAGATCTTGTTTTTCTGGATTTATGATATCATTGTTCATATAATTGTAGTATTTTTTATTCATAAGTAATTGGATAATTTATGTGTTATTTTAATATATGTACACTGATTCCAAGTTCTATGCAAAATATCTCTTCCTTCGTTTTATATTCTAATTGATACCAAATTCAGAATTGATTTTAACGAGTTTTTAAAAAAAATTATAATACATTTTACAATATCATCAAGTCCAGGAGTAAGATTTTTTAATATTTGTGATACCCTATATTCGTTTGGATATAAATGGCGTGAAAGAGGAGTGTGAAATAAACAACCATAAGTTGGTATATGTTGAAGAATATATTTATCTGGGTCAGTTAAAATTCACGGATATCGAGGAGCAAAAGATATCCAGAGGAGATTGGCACTCGGTTGGAAAAAGTTATGTTCCCTTAGGCATCTAATGAAGGGAAAAACAAGTATTGACCTTAAAAGGTAGGTCTTCGATAGTTGCATTAGCCCAATGGTCACTTATGGATGCCAAGCGTGGTCACTGACTATAGATCAGGAGAGGAAAATACATGTGTGGCCAAATAATATTGGAAGAAGTATTGTGAATGTGAGGAAAAGAAATCGATTATGGATCCAGAAAGAAACAGGACTTACTGATACACTGAAGATGATAAGATTGAGCAAATGGAAGTGGGCAGAGCATCTCATTCAATGCTAAGAAAGATGACAGATGGTCAAAAATTGCCACAGAATGTACTCCCTTCGACATTCAAAGAAGAAGAGGACGTCAAAAGAAAAGATGGAGCGATATGTTCAAGAGGATGGCAGGACCCCTCTGGTGGGGAGGTGCTAGGGACAGGGATGTCTGGAAGAAGAAATGGAAAGAACTCGCCCCCCGGGATGTACCGACTATTACTCCCGACAGGGAAGGCCTATGCAGAAAAGGATACGGAAAGATGGAGAGAAAATTGATAGAAGCTAATGTTTTTTCAACTATTATATATATATATACATTTATTTGTTTTTCTCTCTCTATCTTCTTTAAATTTTTATATTATATTTTGAAATGATTTTAATTTATTGTGTAAATAAAAGGCTATTTCATTTCATACTCGTTTGGATATAATAGTATAATGTGGATCGTATTAATATGTTTTACAACAAAAGGTATAAGAGAAATCATATAAAAATAATATTAGTTTCATGTTAAATCACTTTTCTTGGTGTTTCATAATATTTGGATGGAATACCAAAGGTATTATCTAGATAATTTAATTTAGTTTTCTTATAATTTTATTTTTTATTTTTAAACATTTCCTACTAAACCGTTTAGAAATAGTTGTCAATTTTTTGAATGACTTTGTATAAGCAAAATATATTTTTTGAGGTTAGCTAATGTGGTTGGACAGCTTTACTTATAGAGAAAGAATGTATCTTCATGTATTTGCTAAATAATTTTAATTATTTTTTTCTTAATGTAAATATATCATATTTATATACTTTTGTCTGTGTTTATTAATCTCTATTTATTGATTTGTGTTTAGGAACTCTTTATACTGAAAAGCAGATAATTGGTGTCATGTTCACATTGGAATGCAGGTACGTTGTTATACCTTATTGTAATTTAGAATCAACGCTTTGTCGCTAGATTTAATCTAATAATTAATTTTTACCAGACATTTCCTGTACTTAGCTTGATGCAATAATCTTATGTACCAAAATATATGGAAGCTTTTCTACGATTTTGGTCACCACATGTTTTTACAAGGAGGCTGACTTTGGTTTATGGTATGATCATGATACCTTAAACCAAGTTCAGGGTTATTAGTTGGAAGGAATTGGTTATAGGTCCATGATCATACAATCATTTTAAAAAAAAAATAAAAAAATAATATATTTTTTACATTTAGAGGTAGATATGTACATGAAAGGGTAACTATATTACAGGGGTAACAGGTAAGCCTTTGAGGCTATCATCAGTCCCAACCGTGGTGGTGATGATCTTCGTGGACTGGCACACACACCTTCTCCCATACTGGCTTCCAAACCTTCTTCCAATCTGGAACTTGTATCGACTTCCAAGCAGGTACTTTTTCTTGTTTCCACTCCTCCTTCCATACTAATTTCTTTTCAGGCACCCATTCTTGTTTCTTTTCTGTCTTCCAGATTTGAATCCACTTCTCTTTCCATTCCAGTTTCTTTTGTGGTACCCAAATCTGTTTCTTTTCAGTCCTCCAGATTTGCTTTTTCTCTGTTCTCCATATCTGTTTCTTTTCAGTTCTCCATATTTGTTTTTTCTCTGTTCTCCAGATCTGTACTTTTTCTGTTCTCCAAATCTGTTTTTTCTCTGTTCTCCAAATCTGTTTCTTTTCAGTTCTCCATATCTGTTTTTTCTCAGTTCTCCAGATCTGTTTCCATTCTGTCTTCCACTCTAGTTTTTTCTCTGGAACCCAGATTTGTTTCTTCTCTGTTCTCCAAATCTTTTTCCACTCAGGCTTCCATATAAGCTTCTTTTTCCAAAGACCGTGGGAGGTATATTCCCAGCCGTGGGGATCTTTACCCAGGTTTTTCTCTCCAGGAACCCATTCCTTTACCCAAACAGGGATCCATATTTTCTTCCAATCTGGAACTTGTACTTCCTTCCAGATAGGAACTTGGATTTCCTTCCATACGGGTACTTGTATTTTCTTCCAGTCGGGTACCTGTACTTCCTTCCAATCAGGTACCTGGATCTCTTTCCAATCTGGAACTTGAATCTCTTTCCAATCTGGTACCTGAATTTCTTTCCAGTCCGGAACCTTAACTTCTATCCAGTCTGGTACCTTTATTTCTTTCCAGTCTGGAACTTGGATTTCTTTCCAGTCTGGAACTTGAATTTCTTTCCAGGCTGGAACTTTGATTTCTTTCCAGACTGGGATTTGAATCTTCTTCCAAGCAGGTACCTGAACTTCTTTCCAAATTGGAACCTGTATTTCCTTCCACACTGGTACCTGAACTTTTTTCGAAACAGTATTCCAGACTTGTTTTTCAACGGTCTTCCAGATTTGCTTCCATTCTTCTTTCCAAGCCAATTTCTTTTCCCAAACACATTTTGGCTGAGAATGGCCCCAGTCTCCTCGGTCTTCTAATTCGATACTGAAACAAAATTATAAAAAAAGGTTAGTCATGATCATGACATCGCAAAGTTTATTATATTAACATAGACATTATTTTTAATAAGGGCTGTTATAATCAATATTTAAGTCATAATGACAATAAATTAAAAAAAACACTCATCCCTTAATATAATCATAAATGTTAGCAAATGGTAACGATTGAAATTTCTGTATAGCCGATAGAAAGTCCTTGTTCTAAGTTTCCGTATGAAAGTACTAGAATGAAGTACGCTTTAAGATATGCGGGTACTGTTCGTGACCATTGTGAAAGTCGTCATCAGGAACGAATGATTAAATCGCGCTCACTTTGACTCCACTTCCGTGTTCCGCTGATAAAGATGACTCAACGACTCTCGTTTGATTAAAGGAATAAAAGTGTATGTGATGTCTTCTCTAAGAATTAAAAGATTGTCAGAAAGTCTTGGTAGAACGAAGTAGAAGTAAATTTACATGAAGGCCCTTCATTTATAAGTTCTCCTACTTGTACACTAATTGGTACAAATTATTTTTAACAAAATTCATACTATTTTTCTAAAAATATAAAAAATTATAAATTAAATGTAAAAAAAAAAAATCAAGGCGTACAAAATGATTACGCAGTGAGCTGTCGAAGATGATAGTGCTAATGGGCAGAGAAAGGACTGCTCAGAAGATCACGACCTCCCGCTTTATCCGGTTACCGCATCGTCACACTTCCGTCTTTCAGGCAAATGTAATTCTAGAACTACGGCAACCTTTTGGTTAGAAACATTAAAATTACCTAAGAGGTCGGTAATTCAATCTCGGAAGTCATGAAGAAATATAGTTTTATGATGAATGACGTTTTCTTTTTATTGCTACAAATTTCTAGTTATAATGGATGCCTGTAACGACTAATGGGTTTCTCTTTGAGAAAAAGATTTTAAGTAGTTAATAATGTCTGTTGAGTAATAATTGAAGGTATATTCTTGGTTAATCGAAGTGGTGATGAACAGCTAAAGAATATTACTCTGCTTCTAGATTTATTAAATATAAATATTATTATCACGATTATGTGGTTAATGTATCTTTCAAAAGAAGTACATATTAATTTTCGCACGCAAAAAGGCACCAGTTTAAACTTTAAAATATTGGAGTGACTATTACAACACTTACTAGACAAACGGTCCAAACTTCCAATTAATTACAGAAGACTACTCTCAACCTGACTATAATAAGCCTATTTCGACTTAAGGAGTCGAACTTATGGGCTCCACTAAACCTTCGAATTCCTATTGCATCCAATCCTTACAACTCAAAATCTTTCGTAAAATCCTTAATACTCCTTACTAGTTACTTAGTAGTAGTTAATACTACTTCTAGTTAGACATTCACTAGTACTAGACATTAATGTTTGCTTCTGTGCCTTAATTCCTAGTATTTTTTTAGCTTAAATTAATTCATTTAGTGACAAAAGCATGCCAGAAGTTTGATTAAAGCTGTATTTTGGTCGGTTCCAGTAGTAGATAGCTTTGTCTAGGTACAACTGGATCGTTCGAGCAATTATCGCATAATTGGATCCAAGTCCAATCAAGTATTATTAAACAGGATAAAATCTGTTACCAGGACTGTAAGTTGTGAGTATTGATTTTTTGGTTAAAAAAAAAGATTTCATAATTGCTGCTATTGGCGGAAAAAAAAATAAAAAATCTGTTTTGGAAATCGACAAAAGACGTATGTGTAAAAAAAAAAAGGAAGACAAATTAAAGCAGATAAATGACACTAAATTATTAGAAGAAGATGGTCGGGGAAGGAGGGGGAGGGACCAGCAAATATACACAAATAAACAAAATCTTATTCATTTGTACCGACCTTTTGACCTTAATTTCAGGCCTTCATCAGGACGTGGCAAAGATGTCAGCAAACTTATTTTGCCTTATTAAGTTGAAGAAGAGATGACTAATTAACTTCTTGTGTTTGATATTGGTCCGCTGCTATTGGGATCTTAATGTGTACATTTGGCATTAAAATCAAGTTTTGATTTGGTTTATTACGTTTTAAAAAGTATCATAGTTTTCTTCTTTTTTTTCCCACATTTCTTTTTTACTTCAGTTTTTATGCAGTTAATCAATCTGAGCTGTTAAAAGAAATTTCTACTTTATGCTCACTCATTTTAAATACATTGATTGGAAACCCTGTCTCAAATATTTCAACAACAGGTGCACTTATGCAAAAGTGCACTGACTATTAAATGTGGGAGAAAACCAAACCAAGATTACTGCCAAGCACTGACATGTTTCAACTACATGAAAACTTACTTTGATAATATGCTAACCCTGAGTAGTTCAAATCTGACGTTTTCATAAGACTTTGCAATTTCTTTTCCAAGTTACATCACGCATTATACTGACATCAGTAAACAAACGCTATGCTTGATCACCGTAAGGTGCCGCAAACTCGTTAAGTAATCGGTTGAGGAATCCTTAGGCATTGAAATAAGGAGGAAGTGACGTATGTATGTCATCGAATCTCAAACTCACCGTTTTTAATTATTTTTGTAAATGGGTTAATTATTAGTCGGAATATAAATGCTAAATACTCCTTCAAAGATGTCGCAAAAGTAAATTTTAAGTCCTGCACAGAGGGGAGACTACATTATGTTTACATTTATTTCATAAAGTCAGAACATGTAATGATATAATGTAAGGTACAATAAATTTGCTTTATGAAAAGAATAAATGTTATTTCTGTAATATGGAGTAAATAATACCTCCTTTATTTGTATTTGTGTTATATGTCAGGATTATAGAGTTTAGAATTATGAAGAAAGCTTATCCTTTTCTGGAAAGAGCGACTAATTTTATCATATTAAAGAATGTTATTGAGGCGGACAAGAGATGCCAATATGTAAAGAGGCGGGCTCATTATCGTTATAATAATGGGAAGAATAAAAAGGTTGGGCTACTGGGTGTCGCCGCAATGACGGGAGAGACAAGGCTTCGGTTTATTATACTTCAAATCTAACGACTTCCTCATCGCCGTTCGGATTCCCAAGGGTTGTGAAAGTAAAGAAAGGAGGGAAGAGTCGTGTAGTGCGCTGACTTCAATACGCGCTGCTAATTTTCTTACCGTAACCCAGCAGTGTGTGAACTCCTTCACTCCTCGATTCAACACTTCACACCTGTCAAGATGATATCACGCACTTCCTTCCCGCTTTCGTCATACTCTGCGGAAATAGTTTTCCAAACTCAAATATGTATAAATCAATCAGCATTTTTTTTTTTTATTTACCACTTCATTTTTTTTTTAGGTGTACAAGAATGAATATTTTGACCCATGGACAATGTGCTGGCATTCATTAATGTAAATAAAATGATTAAAAATTAAGTTTGTAGGGAAAAAACTATATACAAATATTAGTGGAGAATTCCAAATAAGTTAAATATATAACCATTTTTTACTATGATTTTTCGATATTATTTAAAGTGTTTCATGCGTAGACCAAATAGTAGTCCAGTATTACGTGATTTGGTTAAAACCGTGATTAGAGAAAAAAATACCTTGATGTCTTCTTAAGAAAAATCAGACGCAGTTTCATCATTTTTCTTCTTCAAATTTTGAGTAGTTAAAGTGGTTTTAAGGTTGTACCCGAAATGGGTTTAATACTATATCTTGAAATATTGTTTAAAAATAAAAAGAGAAAATTAACTAATCGTGAAAATAATATAACATTAGAGGTAAAGGAATAGCTCAGTGGTTAAGGCAAGTGGCAGATAATTATTATTTTGTTTCTGTAGCCATGAGTAAACCATGTAAGTTCGGGAATTCTCCGGAGCACATAGCCCCAGTAAAGTGGGTACCCTTAATTGAGCAAACGCCAGGTGATTGAACGTGATGTTGAACAAATCACCTCCCTATACAACCGCTGTTCAAAAAACAGTACTTCGTTACAAAATACTAAACCTCTGACCCTTTTTCGAGCAGTATAGATTTAAACTATAATTTTTGTGATTTCCAATGGGTCTTTGATTTAAATAATAAAAAAGAAGAAATCACCAACTGGTGTGTGATAAGGAAAACATGCGCATTAAATGCTTCACTTTTAGAAGTCATATAGTGAGGAAACGAAAGCTACAACATAACCAAAAGAGGCGGTTACCCTCTGTTGCGGTTTCATTTTGGTTTATGACCAGGGCCTTCACTTCTCCAGTGAGTCATCCACTTCTTCATCTTTCTGTTATTGTTGTCTATCCTTCCGGAAGGACCACTTTTTTTTCTTTTTTTTTTAGAGCCGCATGATGTAATGGAGTATGATTCGGAATGTGCTTTCGCGCATATAATATTAGACCGTCGACCGGATCTTTAGATTACGTAAAACGAAATCTTTTAATGTAAGAAATAAATCACACAGAGAAAGCTTTCCTCTCTATTTTTTTTTTTAAATTACCTAGCATTTTTGAATGAACTGTCTAAAAGAATGTTTGTCGAAACGAAATGGAGTTGCTGCGGCTAGTGAGCTTTCTTCTGTTATAAGGAAGTAAATACTCAACTTTTCACTGATGGTTGCCAACTGTTGACAGGTTAGTAAAACGGGCAGCTTCAAGGATAGCTAGCTTAAATGATGAGAAACGTTTTTCTTCCATAAGTCAAAAAAAGGCATAAACGTTTCCAACAAAATCTCTCAAATATCATGTAATTTATTCGGTGATGTTATGGAAATTATTGAACTTTTTTTTTTTTTTTATCAAAAAATTCTCTTGACTGTTTAGACATAAAGAAAGTTTGAAGTGCCAAATACATGTGAAAAATCCGTCCTTTGGATTAATTGACGCAGTTAGAAAAACAAGCAGCGATGACAGGTAAATCAAACATGTTTTGATCTTAAAAAAATTAATAAATTTTCGTTTTCACTGTAATTTTTTTTATTTGTACATCGGACATACTTCATATTTTTATAATAATTTTAAATGCAAAATGGAAACCGGGCAGAGTGCCATACTCTAGTCAACCGTTAGACTATCAGAGATCATACTCTACTCTACTCAACAAAATTTAAAAAAAAAAAATGAAAATAATCAATTAAAACATCATTTAATTTATTTTTCAAATTAGTTTCACTTTTACTTGATCATGTA
The DNA here is from genome assembly GCF_000696795.3 of Halyomorpha halys. Taxonomy (NCBI): domain Eukaryota; kingdom Metazoa; phylum Arthropoda; class Insecta; order Hemiptera; family Pentatomidae; genus Halyomorpha; species Halyomorpha halys. The sequence goes on from NW_027115850.1 coordinate 90,691, forward strand.
AAATTTTGTGAGACCTGTGAGGAATGTTGATGTTTTATAAGATTTTTTTTTTAATCGAATGGCATAATTAAAGTGATTGGATTACCTATTTATAAAAATAATAGAGGACCTTCAAAGACGATGAACGAGAAGATATCTCCTTTCTTAACTGACTAAAGTAGCCGAACGTAGGTGGAGAAGTATAGCAGAAAAGTAGTGCTATACCTCTTCATTCCATCATTTCCTTCAGTTCCTACTACTTTAGCTACTGGTTGTTTTGAATTTTCCGGAACCTTTTCCGAGGAAACCCAATATCACTTTTGCCTAGCGCGGACCACTGACAGCAGGTGACACCGACTCTATATGAACTTCACATAAGACTATTGTCACTACGTTGAGGCATGCTTTTGTTCACTAAATTGGGTCCTTTATTCCCGTATGTCGTGGAAAACGTCCATTTCATTACAGGACAATTTGAAGGGGCGGAAAATTGGGAAGACTGCCCGGCGGGGCAGTGTGCTAACATCGGCCTGTTTGTCTACTTCCTCGGCATTATCTTCGGTTGTTATCGCACTATGTGTTGTCAGCTACTACCGTATGTATATTCATGAGAAGTTCCTAAAATCTGGGCCTCTATTGTGTTTTATCTTCAAACAGGTTGTATTGTAATCGGGTGATAGTGATAAAAAATCTAAGACTTTGAAAGTAATTTAAAAAAAAAAAAGGTTTTTCAGTAGTCTCGATTTTATATGTACTTTTCAATATAACCAGGTATACACGGAAGAATCCAAATGTCCTTATTTAAAATTAATTTATGTTTTATTTTTTTATATCTTTAACCTGAAAGTGTGGTGCTCGGTTAAATAGGATTTTGTGACTATCCTTAGTCCACCATATCTTACTGGTTTCAGCGTTTCCCTACTAAAGACTAATGTAAAAATATTTTATAAAATACTGATTTTGCTGAACCGTTTTATCGGTTCAAATTGTTGAAGAACGAATTGATTCGGACACCGGAATAAAAAATAAAACTTGTACCGGTACAACAAAAAAAGGGCCAGAAATTTAGTTCTGTGTTCTGTTTCTTAAGGAGCGTTTCTGCAAGGAGATGATTTGTTCAAGATCTCATTCAACCCCTAGATTTTTCCCCGATTGAGGGGACCCACTTTTGTAGGGTTGGTGTACTCCACGGGGGCTTTCAAACCATCAGGATTGGGTCTGGTCAGACGCTGACGCTGATGCCTTCAGAAGATACCTAATGAAGGTTCTTGCCCTAAAAGGGGAAAGTCAGAATTCTGTCTAGCCAACTCATTACCTACAATCCCTTTGTTACCAGGGTAGGGTTTCCCACTAGTTATAATTCTTTAGGATTTTTTAAGAGTTGTACTTTTTGACTATATTTGTAAAATATATTGTCACATTTAATTTTTTTTTTTTAGAATAAAGTAAACGTTTTTCCTAGCTATTTGAGGACTAATATTGCGTGTCAAATGTCAGTAGTCAATTCATACTAAAATTTAGTACGGCACTTTTTTAGTAACCTCAAATAATATTTTATAGCTAAACCTATAAAATATTATTTAATTACCATTGATAACTTGGGCATCAACATTTTTGAATAAAAAATCCTTGATTGGATGGAAAACAAAAATTAATGATCAGTAGAATTCAGGAGTTTATTAAGCACGTAACGTAGGCTAACTTTTTATGACAAGAAATACGAGCCTGTTAAGACAGGCCTTAACTAGTTTCTTATATTAAAGGAACTGGTCAATGATAAGGGCTAACATAATACCCAACAGTCATTTTAGAAAGTAGAGGAAATCAATATCGGACTGAGCAGCAATTTTTTATACAGTAACACGTTTGAGGTAAGTCAGACAGAAGACTTTCTCCATTTTTTATGTTTAATAATAAAAAAAATACACTTGGGTGTCTGCCTGCTATATATTCTGGACAGGTTTACAGACCTAAGTGAATTTTCTTTATAAAGAGAAAAAGAGAAAGATTTATTTCGTAGTAAGGTCCATGCTAAAAAATATGCATCCCAAACAAGTATGCGTGAGACGTGATCGTGTACACATGGCTACCGATAAAGTTCATTTATACCACAGTATTTTTTACGGATTCCAATAAGGAAGAAATGCTACAGAAGTGTGCAGAGTTAATATAAAGTATATTCTGTCAGACACAGTATGAATAAACTGTTTCTGAAAAAAAACATGCAGAAGATTGTACAAAAAAATTGAGATAGATGATTTCGACCTTTCTGATAAGCCAAGCGCTGTTCGATTTTCGATTGACGACGAAACTTTAATGGTCGTGTTAGAGCAAAATACTTTTTTCGACAAAATCGGAGATTGCGGAAAGGTTTGACTCAGCTGTCAAACCTCGGAAATACACTATCAGTAATTAAATAATTTGAAAACAACAGTCCAAGAAAAAATGCCGATGTTTATTTGGAAGGATTCTTATCGTTTCATGATAATTCTAAGCTTTATATTGCTTTGGGGACTCTTCAGAAACTCGCAGAGTTAGGCAGGGAACTTTTGTCACATCTTCCATATGCCTCAGACTTTGCAGCCTGCCTCCGATTATCACTTGTTTTTGTTCTTACAGAATTGTTTCACAGCAAAAACGAAGATCTTATGAGACAGGAACTCAATTAATTTTTTGCCTCTAGGGATAAGAAATGGGATATACAAATTTCCTGGAAAGAGGTCTTAAATAATAATCCCAATTATTTTATTCAATAAAGTTTATTCAAGCTATGAAATTTTTTTTATTTTTCCATTCTAAAAACGGACAGACAGAATACTTTACCGACTTCATGCCTCTAATTATTCGATTAAATTTAAACTTAAATAGGATTTAATAATCGTATTTTTAAAAACCAATAAGAAATATTTATATAAAAAGTTGAAAAACTGTTGACAGCTGAGTTCGATGCAGTATATGATACGCCAATGCCAGATAGCACTTAGCTTCTGCAATTATGACTTTAATATTTAGAGCCGAGAGCTCGTAGGATAATCAATGAAAACATTTTATTCTGTGTTGCCGTGTTGTACAATGGGACAGATTTCTGGAGATGTGTTGTTTCCCAGAAATGCAAATTTCTTTGACTTGAGAGATTTGTATGCACAACATACTTTACAACCATTTAATTAAATTATTAACGTGAACAATTCTAAGATATTTTATATAATTAAGGCCGCAGTTTATTATTGGGATGAACGGCCGATGAGCCCGTGAACTTGAACGGAGGGTGAAAGGCCCGGACCGGTCAAGGCTGTAGATCTGGGATTCCGCGCGGCTTCGTTCCCATCTGACGCAACCGTCTTTTTACCGCCCTTCAATAATTTATGACCCCTGTCTTTCATATCCTGCCGCTTTCTTATGTAAGGCCTTTGGTTTAGTTTTATGTCTCTTCCTTTCATATATCTCTTCTTCCCTGTTTCAACTCATCTACAATTAATTTAGAAGAACTTGGAAAGTCGGATGTTGTAAGGTTGTACAGATGTTTTTATATTCTGGACATCTGGTATAGAATTTTTTTTAAATATATCACTTTGCTACAGCTTGGTTAAAAAACATACTAAAATGTGATGAATCGATAGTATCAATTAGTTTTTTGGATTATAACTGCTTAACTACTCTCATGGATCAGATTGATTGTTGATTAATCTTATGACCGTTTTCTTTTGTTTTGCCACAAGAAATATTAGCAATCACAGATTAATTTTCTGATATACGTTCATATTTGTTTATGTACTTCAATTTACTCTCATTCAATATAATTAAAAATATAATATAACATATATAATAAAAAATTACCCTTTGTTTAATTTCGTATAATTTTTATATTATAAAATCTGCAACACAATGTTACTTGTTTTCATTTAGACTTATTTATTAATTATTATTAATAAATTTCATTAAAATAAATAGCACATTATTTTACAAGGAAACGACCGCATATCGCAGATTAGTAAATAAAGACTGATGGACTGAGAATATTAACTTTTATTAACAGCGTTGGGAATAATATGATTACAATTACAATTACTTAACTAGAAAACCAATTACTTTAATTAACTAAGCAATTAACATTGCGAATTGCAATTTCAATTAAGGATAGTTTTATCAAAATTTAATTTATTCACTTTTCAAAAATTATTGATGAAAAATTAGTTTGGAAACTTTTTCTAGAAGACAAGATAAAATTTTATTTACCTAAATTGGACTAGAAGTCATTTAAACGAGGGCAGTCAATTTTTATCAATGATCTTAACGTTAATTTTTGCTTGCCTTATTTGAACCATCTTTACCTCAACACTCATTTTTCTCCCACATCTTTATTAAATCATTATCATTTAAGTCCTCACCAATTCTCGAAACGTATATTTGCTTTTCAGCGATTTTTATTTTAATTTAGCCAAAAATTATCTCTTAATTTTTACCATCTTTGAGCTACTCCTGATGAGTTATATTGACCGATGGAAAATTTTGTTAGATTTTTCAAGCATTAACAACATTTATCGCGTCTTTTAGTTAGGAAATCTCTCATTTTTTGCCATTATAACGATTTTTCGTATTACAACATTTTGAAATGCTTGTAAACGATTTTCTCTAAATTTTAAAGTCTAGGAGAATAATAATGCGCCAGATACTAAGTTCGGACGTAATATACATTTTTAAAATAACAAAAAGGTAGGTTACATGCTTAGATAAATTGTTTTCAATTATATTTATTTTACATCGTAATGGAAGCCCCGTCTTCCCTTTCTGAAACGAAAAAAAATTATAAATATAAATGACAACAGAGGATTGATGGAAACTGAATTGGAGAAAGAATATGCTGATGATTGTAGAAAGCTTCCTCAATTAATTAATTAAGTGCGCCTGCAAATTATCAATTAACTCCATTAATTAACTCTTAATTTCCAGTGGTGCGGTTGAGTGTATATGGGGTACGGTACATAGTCGATTGTACAATTCAGATAAAAGACATATTAAATGTTCCTTTCGCCTTAGAGATATGGCCGACTTTGTTCCACCTGATAAACATTGCCTACAGAATTCCCTCACTTTCACTCTCGTAAAATAAGCGCGGGAGAGGATACTGGCTGAGTACAAATGAATCTCATTAAAGGAGTCGACGTAATAATGAGTTCCGCGGTTCAGTAAGAATTATTGTTCGCATGGCTCATGAAAATCTTGATATTACCGCTTTTATTAGAAGTGCTTGGATATGAAATGGAACTTTTTAAAGCCAGGAAATTGCCCTTCTCAGAAATAAGTCATTGCGGTTATGTTCTCCAATAATCCGCAATTTTGCATTAACAAAGTCATAACTTTGTTGCGGTCTCAACTCACTGATTGATTTTTTTTCCTTACAACGAGGAGATAAAAAACCTTAATTATGAAAAATAAATTCAAACTGAACAAATTTTACAAAAGCTTCCCCCCACTACAAAATTTCATATTTAAATTACCACGACATCATTACGATTATTGTTTATGGCATCGTTTTCAGAAAAATATTTGAACCATTTGAAAAGTCTGGTTTTTTGGTAGTACTGCTTCTGTATAAGAGAAGGGGAGGATGTGTTTGATTCAACAATTTTGTTCAAAATTCAACTAAGCGTTTATAAGAATCATAAGATATCTAACCAGATGTTATGGGCAATCGAATGGTTTTGTTAATAGACCTGTTCATTAGAATATGTTCTATTAAAGGAGAAGAGATCAAGCGGTTCTTTAAAGAAGGAGGGATGCGGTTTCTCAGAATCTTAATATATTAGAACTCATGGAAGTTTAGCAAGAGAAGAATGATACCAATGCGAGTGTTTTTAACATATTTTTAAGTACTCCTAATGGAGAACGTAATGGTAAGAATACATTGTGGGTTAAAGTTCCAGAGTTGTAGATTCGAATCCAACCAATATCAGTCAATATTAATTTCACAGAAGCCCGGAAAATAAATGTTTATGTACCTACTTCGGTTGTATAGGTTTTTAATGGAAGTATAAATAATAAGAAAAAATACTTTTAAATGGACCCGTTTATCGTAGTGAGAATCTCTTGAATAAATAAATAAAAAGGCTTAGGAAGCCCAAAGGTTCTATGGCAAATTCACCAATCACTGCTTACATCCCTCTCTCTGACCTCTGTCAAAATTGTTTTTTTTTTCTTTCACCGCTGTCGATTTGATATGATCAATGAACTTGAAATATTGGCCTCTAATAGATATATCAATGCAACTGTGGAATAAAGTAAGCTTATTTGTCTTCCCACAATGCAGGTTTTAGTAAGAAGTAATTGATCTCAATGTTTCATTAACGGTTAGTTTTTTTTTTTAATTTATTTATTTTATTTTATTATGTTTACATATAGTCAACACAACTAAGTGAATAAAATTTTCTTGTATTAGAAACAGTTAAAATTATGCCTAAATGAAGTTTGAAAAGTATTTATTAAATAATATAAGTGGAACTATAATTGGACAGTATGACATGCGGTTTTTACCGTAATTATTTTTTCAATTGTGTAACTCTTTAAGTTATGAGCTTTAGCCTTATTTACCTCATTTAAAATTTAGAATATTATGTCACATTGAAATAAAACCATGAATTTCATTTAAAATAAATGTTTCCACATGAGTTTAGGATGTTGTTAAAATGGATTTATGCAATGGCCTCTTTCAAGCTGTTTAAATGACAGATTGAGAAATATAGAACCAAACTCAAAATTTTTTAGAGACGCTTTCTCATAAGCAGTTAACAAAAATATAATTTATTCTAGAACGGTAATATTTCATTTTTTTACTTTGTTCTTGGTGTTTATCGACCTAGAACCGATTCATATCATAGCGTGCCTGGATCATCAACGGCCTTAAAGTTTATCGCGATGTCCTTTCTGAGTCTGCGGGTCTTAATGACTACCTCTTGCATTATTTCAAGACCTTCCTTAAACCGACCATCCTATGGATTTAATTTTAAAAAATACTTAAATTATATATTATTTATAAGAACAATCGATACTTATAATATTTAGTTTAGATTCTTTGAAAAGTGGATGGGACATTGAAAATACAAAGAATTTCTCTTACTTATAAGGAATTTTCATTCAAAAGAGAGGCCAGACTTTCATATCGTGGGACATGAGAATGTAAACAATACAAATGATGGTAATACATAAAGTGTGATGGGAGCAAACAAAATCTATACAAAAAGGTTTAGATACACAAAGTTTTGCATTTAAATCTTAATCTTATTTTTTTTTAAAATCAACTCCTTTTACTCGAGGAAACTTTTAACGGATTTTGCATCATCCAACTTCTTAGGAACAGAATTTAGCTGTTATAAAGTTATTTTCTGGTGAAAACTTTAAATCGTATGTAAACTTCATCCGTCAAAAATTAGAATTTTATGAAAATATTTCGTGATGGTCCCACGGAATGAAAACTCAACCCTCCCAGTATGGTTAGAGTAGTTTTGTAACCTGTATATAACCCACAATATTTCAGAAATGAACAGGCTGGGGAAAATAAAAAATTAAAAAAAAGGTATGCACCATAATAAATTCTATTATTTTATTCTAAAGAATAATTGAACTGATATTTTTTATATTAAAACCCTCATAACCCCACTCCTAAAAAAATAAACGAATTATCTTTTTCTCTAAGACAGTAAAAATAAATTAAAAGATGGTGACATCAACGAAATGTTGTAAACCGAGATAAATCAGGTTAAAACTAGTGTAGGAGATACTTGTATTAAACTTTTTGAAAATTTATTTCTAATAATGTTGTTTAAAAAAGGATTTAATCACCCACAGGTTATAATTCAACAAAAATAGAATTAATTTTTTTTAATTAAAAAAAAATGTATTCTTCAAAAAATTATTTCTTTTTTCTTAAATTACTAGATAGTAGAGTTTCTTATGCTAATATGTTTATTTAATATGAAAAAATAAGAAACTGTGTAATTTTTAATATTTTATTGTAATATTTTGCCGCTTAAGCTGTAATACATTACAGCTCGGAAAAAATCTACCATTAAAAAAACCATCATTCTAAAAATTCTTGATATCAAAAGAAATGCATAGGTATCCTACAAGACGATGGATGAGAAGAGTAGAATCCATAATGATTGATTTTTATTTTAATAGTATAAAATCAATACGATTATTGGTTGCTAACTATTTTTCGAAATTACGAGGTACAGTTTAAGCTGGTTTATCTACTAGGCCTACTAACTTTTCGTTTCAAATCAAATAAAAAATCAAATGTACTTATTATGATTCACCAAATACTCTTTAATATTATTTACAGGAACTTGAAGAAAATAAATTACAGAACTTACTTATTTAGTTGGAATTAATTCCGTTGTAGTTAAACAGAACGATATAAAATGTAGGATGTTAGTTTTTTTTTAATTTGAAATCTAGTCTGATGAGCTAGATTTCATCATCGACCCTGAAAATGCCGAAAGAAGCTGACCGGAGAAAGTTGCCCAACCCTTGAAGTTCACGGTGAGAGCAATTAATTTATAATAACGCCTCTTCCGCCTTATGCAAGAGGTGGTCCTGCTGCAATCTGGCGGTTTAATGAATGACCTATTAGCTATGTCTTGTCGCTTGTCGATTTAAACGCTTCGTTATCGCTGTGTCAAGGCGCCTTATTATATGCTGATAGCTGCAGTCGGTTGATTATACACCAATTAACTGTCATCACATGAAATCTATTGACAATAGGCACTATCCCTGTGCATTAGCGAATTAGGATTCCATCATCATTCCAATAATTTTTGACCTATTAATTTATATTAGTGTAATGATTACATTATAGAGACAAGAGATTGTAGAATCGATAAATAGAGTGCTTCCAGCGCTTAACGCTCAAGATTCAAATCCTGCAGCTTGCTACTCTACCTTAACTTTTGACTATAAATTAGTGGTCTTTATCATAAAAGCAATCAAGCTTTGACAGAGTGGTTGAACTTAAAACACTCATTCAACTGGTGCAAAAATGCGAGGTACACTCTTTGAAAGCAACAAACCGTACTGTGCAAGCGCCTATCAATCATATGAAGCTTTTAAAGCGTATGGAAAAGTGTATATGCTTTGTAAGGACACAATGCTTTCCAAAAATATCACATAAGTTTACCTTTGTCTACACTTAGGTCTTCCCTAGGCTTCTTGGAACTTATTTATGAATTTAAAATGAGAGCTTTGAAGACAAATGATGGGGTTATTCAAGCAACATATGATCACCTATTTCAGTTCCAAAACAAGTGAATCTATTCGGTTTTAAGCGGAATCCATAAACTTCCTCCAAAACCGACCAAGTATTGAAATGACAGTCGAATTCAAAATTGTTTACTGAGTCGAAATCCCTTGATGGAATTGCGAAAATATTAATAATATGTATGAAAATTTATTTATTTTTCGTGGCCTATCAAGATACGGAAAAGTACAAAGCCCACCCATCTTTTTTTTGCGATATGAAAGGAAAAAAGTAAGCTGATAATACTTCACTAAATATATATCACGTTTTTGACAAAGAAATTTTAGGCCACTTCTTTCTCACAATATGTCGAATATTTTAGTCTAAAGCAAATCTTAAGAAGTTCTCCCAGCGTTTTAAAGATTTTGGTTTTCTGTAATTGAATAAAAACCAACTCTTTCCAATTGTTATGTCTGTGGCAATTGGTAGAGATTTTCCTTGAGTAAAAAATGTTTTCGGTTAATTAAGGATTGCATTATTCAAAGTGGAGATTTTTTTTTTAATACTATTATAAATATATTATTCCTTTAGATAAAATTTTGGAATTTATTTAGGCTTTATTCTTGATATACTAATAATGTACCAACAACAAAAACAAACACTGAGCTTTAAATATTAAAAAGTAAAGAAAAGTGAGTGAAAAAGTTTGTCTTTGTTTTACAAACCAGAACAAACCGCTATTTAACGTGCCTGTTTTAACAAGCTACATGCAGCTATCTCATAATACGTTGTGAATGTTGTGCAACCGAATAATCTGTCTGAATAGTCTCATATTGTACCACTTTAGAATAATTGCTATTTGTTAGAAATAGTGACTTCGTCACAAAGTTAATCAGCATTCCTAGTTTTTCATGCCTCTAATAGCTCAGAAATGTTATGAAGTTTTTACTATTAACTTTGGAACATTATCAGGTTACAACTAGTGTGCTCCAATAGACGGCCACTATTACACGGACATTATTGAAATGAAGAAATATTTCATTACTCGCATGGTATTTCGCTAAACTATTAGACAGCTATACGTTTACTAATAACTTTCTAGCTTGATATATTATATTAAGACACAGCCAAGAATTATTTTTTTTATTTAGCTTCATTTTTAAATAAGTATCCTCAAAATTCCATACTTAGTACAACTCTTAATGAACATTAAATTTTGTCGTCAACGGAAATGTTTTTGCTTATTATCACGGCGTTAAAATCACTCGATATTGAAGTTGAAAAATTTTACTTGAATTATTAACTTGAATTGAATACTTTTCTTATTTACTAGCAAGATCATAGAATATATTATTGATATAATATTCGAAAAAAAAAAATGTTTGCTTAGTGATTCGTATTCGGCATTAAAGTCTTTTTTGGTTTTCGTTTATTATAACAGCTCTATATTTTCAAAAATTATTCCTTAAAAGGTATATGATTTTTTGCAAATAGTTTGGTACCGATTTTAAATGGTTCCTGTTCTTTAGATTGATAAACACGAGGGGTTTCAATGTGATTGATTTGATACGAAAAGAACTGGTAAACTCATGTACATGGACGATTTGAATAATTAATATCGATCTATTCATATTGTATATGTCTTGCAAGTTTTTTTATGGATTATATACTCACTGCTTCTTTTGCCTCTGTCCTTCTGCTGGTTGGTTTTGTCCCGGATCCGGATTCGGCACTGGGCCGCTTAGCACCGCGGCTACCAGGCAGGTCGCCACCTGAAAAAGATCAAATTATTGATTAAAAAAATACTATTTTTTATATTAAATAATAATACCAATAGGAAGGAATTAATTATTTTTATTTTGTTTTAAAATGTGAAAAGTAATTATTAAACATCGATTAACTGTTATTATATTCATATAAAATATTTAAAAAATGAAATAAAAGTTTATAATATTTTAAAGAATATTATCATTAAATTCTTTGCAAAATAATATATTTTTATCTATATTTCCTGTTTAAAGATAGTAATAACGTTAGTACAAATTTGCTTAATAATTAATTATTTTTTTGATAATTATAGATTATAATTTTGTCTGACATGTAAATATTTTTAGGCGGTCTAAATATTTATGTCGTCAGTAAAATATTTACTGGGTAAAAAAATCAATTTTTTAAATTAAAAAAAAGAAAATTTAAAATTTTTTAAAATATTAAAATAAACTTGTGTAAAAAAAATTAAAAAAAACTATTTATGAATTTTAAATATCCTTCCAAGACACAACCACGAACACACTGACAATAACACACTGACACTAGAACACTGACCAGGACGTGGCTGACGAGGGGTCGCACCATTCTCTGCAGTCTGCGCACTCACCTGCCCTACTCCCAGTTTATATAGTTCCCACTCAGGAGGGGCGTGCTTTCTAGCCAACCCCTAGCTTCTTCGCCTTTATGTAATCCGGCATCCTCTTTGGCCAATTTTGTCTTATGTTTGTTTTGGAGTGGCTTGGCCAATATGTGGTATATTAGCGTTTGTAAGAGGGACATCTGTCATTGCTTAAGGCTTGATAACTTAAACCTTGAAGATCCTCCATTTATTTAAATAAAAATAGAGTATTCTTGAAATTAAGTATTAATTTTCTAATACTTTAATAATATAATTTATAACTTTATCAACAATTTCGATTTACAAAAGCGATATATGTAATAAGCGTTTATCTTTCGTAAGGTATTTAAAAAATAAAAACATAAATTTAGCTGCCTTAGAACTTCTTGACTATCGCAAAATATAATGTAATTAAAAACCTTATTAATCATATTTTATGAAATCCATTCATTTAAAATATTTAATTCTTAATCAGTTGCATTGTTTTCTAAATCGTGCTTCTTCATAAATGTTTTTTTATTGTAATTCCTGCTCAGTTGTATTGAATCGTGGCCTATTCTGTTTTTATAGGGGCCGTCTATAGAGTAAAATTTAAAGCATTATTTAATTAAAAGTTATTGTAAATTTGAATTTCTTCAATAAAAAATCTATTTATTCAACCCAATTGAATGTTTTGTGAAAATATGTTACACACCATAATTCGAACATGTTTACCTATACTATTTTGTAATATGAACTATTTAAAACATTAAATAAAATTTGTATAACTTCTCTAGCCTGCTTTACAGAACAATTTTCATCACGTGGCTTGTCATATTAATATCCTAGATCAATTATACTTTATCCACTCGATATATTCAAAATTCGTTTCATGTTACAGATAAAATTATAAATCAATTATTTTATTTTAAAAGTTAGCTAATATGTATAAGCTATTATCATGTAGCAACGTGTATATATTCATACCATACAAACATGATAAATAAAAATATATCTAATAAAATAAATGTATACTAATAATGATAAAATAAGTAAAATGATATTTGTACATCACCAACAAAAAGGCAAACAAATAAGATAAATGAAAATAATCAAGTTAAAAAAATAATTTTCCTTTTTCGACACCATTATTGTTAGCCTCCTCCAAAAGCTTTCGACAGTTATTACGATAAGTTACAGCAGCTCTTCAATTTCGGAACCCAAAAAGTTCAAGAAAAAGGAAAGATGTGAAATAGTTGATCTTCAAGGGCAGACCTTGTGTGTAGAATCATCTGAATTAAGTTATGATTGATTTATCTTCCATCAGTTTCATTTAATAGTTTAGGCGTTCAGTCGTAAAACGTCAAACTTATACAAAATTAAAACTTGTAAAATGTTAAAATGTTTGTTATTATTACTAGTCACTTACCATAAATTCAACAACTGAATGAAATGATAAATGATGAATAAATAAATCCAGTTATGTTAAACATTTTAATTTATTTATTTATAAATTAAAATTTATAAAAGTTCATTGACCATGTTTTACTACTGCCTCAAATAAAAAAAATTTTTTTTTTAATTAGGTAACTGGCAAGAATTTATTTTCGATGATTTTGTTTTCTATATGAACATATTTTATAAGCCTTTTTAAAAAATATTTTTTTAATAGATATTCAAGTTATTAAAAGTTTTGGCAATTCGATGTTGATGTCCACTATTTATGATTTTTACATTTTTTTTTTACTCACGTAAATCATATTTCAATATGATATATAGGAATATCATATAGGTTTTAATTTATATTCTCAATTTCGTTTTCTTATTATTCATTTTTATGTGTGCATGCTGGAAATTTAGGAGAGGATGTATATGGATAACGAAAAAAAAAGAAAAGAAAATGGTAAAGGAAATATCAAATAACAAAAATATGTAACGTTTTACAAATGAAACGCTGTATTGTTACATTTAGTTATAATAAAAAAAAGTATATATTTTTGTTAATTACTTTATGTTTGTATTTCTTTACTTATAATTTGATTTCTTGTTTAGGACAGGATTCTGGTTTATCAATTATAATAAAAAACTATATGGATATAGTTTCACACAGTTTATTTCCTTACAACTCCCACGTTTCGGTCAATATCATACATTTCAGAATGTATTGTTAATAAAGTGATAGATTGTAATAGGCAGCATAAAATGAATAGAATTATAATAAGTGAAATTGGTTAATAATAGGATGTTAACTAAGATATGTTTTGGCAAAGGCATAATATCCTGCAACATTTTAATAACAATGTTAGTTGTGATGTTATAAATTAGATCTTTGAGATTGGCCGGAATGGCCGAAACGTAGGAGTTGTAAAATAAAATAAATAGTGAAATTATTTCTATATTTTTTATTATAAGTGATAGTATTTATGTTATATTTAATAATAGACTCATTAATAAGCTGTATCCTATAGCCATACAAGTACTTAAGCAGCATTGGTTCGTTCCAAAATAAAGCGTTTATTATTTTTTTTACTCTTTTCTTCGTATTAGAATATAGGCTAATATTAGCTAAATACTGTGTACATTCCAAGGTTAATTCTTTGACATACGTTAATAGCTTAATTTAGAATTAACAACACTGGATGTTTTTAGAGTTCTACTACTGGGTAGTTTCTCTACATGCTGTATCATATCATTATCATTATGTCATTATGATCAAATTTACTTGTTGTATTTTTTATACAGATGTAAATATCAAAAAAAAAAAAAAAAAAAAAAAAAAAAAACGACACTGGAGTGATAGGGGAACAAATTATGAACTTGTCTTACACTTTTTATTTTTAGGTTCAGAGTTCATGGAAAGATTCAAAGAGTAGAACTGATTGAACGGTCAGTAATTGGTCATCGCCGTGCCGAGCCTCCCCGCCTGCTCTTGGCGACTGTAGCGGTGCCGTGGCTAAAAGGGACAGAGCCAAGTGGTGCCAGGTACTTCACTAAGTACACAGCGCCGCCCCAAAAGTCTCGCCATAAAAACAACAGGCGGGCCTAAGAGAAAGAAAACTGCCTCGGAAGAAGGATGAGGAAATAATGGCGAGAATATCTGGAGGCCCTCGTACGTTTTTTATAACTTCTTGAACATTTTGTCACTAACGCTGTAATAGATCCTTAGTCCTAAAAATTAACAACACGATTTTTTGTTTAAGAAAAAAAAATCATCTAAGAGACTTGTCTCATCATCGTTTTGTATGATACCTATGTATTTTTTCTGACAGTAAGATTTTTTTCGAAATGTCTCTCGGATGAAACTTTTATTTTTATTTTTTTAGAGGTAAGTGTAAAGGGGCCTCTACATGTTGGCCAAGCCAAGGCGAACTCGGACATGCACGAGCATGTGGATGGGTGGCTTGTACGAGTTGGCCTAAGCTCCTTGCCGATCCGTCGTAAGTCGGTTTTTGGACACAGATCAAAGGGGTTCGTGAGAGAGCTCGTGTAGCATCACCATTGTTCTTTGTCTAGTTGCAACCGAGAGCTGTTAGGAGGTTGTAGTTAATTTTTATAATAAGTTTTATATTTAATTTCCTTTTTTTTGTAATAAAAATAACATAATCCCAGTGCAATGGCTGAAACCACTTATCGTCCGCCATGCTTGCCTCTCTGAATAACACTGACATGTGGATGGCCCGCTCTTTGTTTACCGTGCATTTGTACAAGCCTCCGATTCGTGACGAGCGGCCATCATGTGGATCCGCCTTAAAGTATTTTTCGGATATACAAGGTATTACGGCATTATATGACATCTTACAATTATAAAAAACTAAAAAGTACACATTACAAACTGACTCAACTACTGACAGAACATGGACCGTCCAACACTACTTCAACAGATTTCAGCTGACTAACACTGATTTCAGGATATATTCTATCCTGATCTTATATAATATCAATTAATATAATTATGTTTTGTTCTAGTTCAATATTTAATTTCCACGTCTGCACCGTATTTATTTTTCTTATTCAAATACTTTTAATTCTTCCTATCTATTGTTATTATTAGCTGCCTTTTCTAACCACATGTTCTAATTGCATCATTTTAGTGATTGTATTTTATGCTTTATTTGTTCTTTTGTTTCTGTTCTCTTTTCTTTTAATATTTTTAGTATAGTACTATAAACACATTCCAATATTTAAACCATATTACATACATACAGTATGCGGTTTCTCTCGAAATATGTACACTTTTTTATATAAACTCCTCCTGCATAGGTTTACTACGCAAAGGAAAAAAAAAAAAAGCATGAGGCTTAAGCGACGATATGCTGTTTTGTCAATGGCAAAACAATACGCTTCCCCTATTTTCTTTGTGGTTGCTTTAACTGATATAGAATTTGCCAATGATACAATTGTGTCTTTACTTCATAAATACTTATTGCCCTTGAGTAATTGATATGTAATATTATATATTTCACTAATGTTCTATACCTTAAAAAATATAGATTTTTTTATTTAAAAAAATAGAAATTGACTGGAGTTAGTTATAGCGATGCCATAGTTCGGTTCAATGACACATATTTATTGTTTTTCATTATTTTTTCCCCTAGGCCTGATATGTTTCTCTTAGTATAAAGATTTTTTTCGGAACGAGTTACCCCGGCGAAAATATGCTGCTTAATGCATCATCTTGTTACAAATAGATGCGACAAACATTTATGATACATTATCAACACCATTTTCTTTCTTCAATTTAAAGTAATCCTTATGATTAATATTGAAGTGTCCTCATCTTTTTCCTTCGAACATATAAGATGTTATTGATCCACTAATATATTTGCTGTAAAATTGGTCCATTTCTGTTTTATTTTTGTCTGGAGGATATATTTGTAAAATCAATTATATTTGTAAGTATTAAAAAGTAAAATTGTAAATATTTTGTAATATCTTGTTTTATTGTTAAGTTATATAACAATAATTCTTATTTATACGAATATTTTATAAATTCCATGCATCGCCTAACACTTTTGTTTTTATTGACTGAGGTAATTGACCTAAGCTCTTATCAGGTTCGATTGTCAATTAATGCTGAATGCCAGTCTGAAAACACATTTATCATTGACATAAGATAGAAGGGGTCCTTTCAGGTTTATCAAATGCTATGCTGAATGGATTTAGAAGGCTACACAACGCCGAACTGGCGGAACTGCACCTAATTAGGGCACTGCGGAGAATCAAATGGCAATTTAAGGTTTTAGTGCTCAATGACGAGCGGATCCCTAAAATGTTAATAGGCAGTGAACCGACGTGTAAACGTGCGAGGGTTAGACCGATGCATAGGTGAGAGGATTGCGTCAAGACTGATCTTGTAGATGCAGATTTGGACAGGCCTCACTGGACATGTGGATGTCAATTGATAGTTATCGGCATGAAACCGTCGGGTTCACTCAGCCATAATTATTATTATATTGAATGAATTACCTATCATCACACCTCTTTGTCTTAGCATTTATACTGATGAGCAAGAACTCATTTAGTTGCTCCGGGCTTGGCAGCCTGTTTCATTCGGAATAGCTCCTCAAGTACATTGTGGTTCTTCGCTGCTTAGCAAACTTCATTACCATTAATGTTAGCCACTTTATTAACAATAAAAAGATGTATCTCGATTTTATTTTTCCAAGCTTTTTCGAAAGCTATACTAGTTTGAAAATTATTATTATGCTTTGGAGTTATAATGCACTATAAAATTTGTATATTTTATTATTTATGTTGATTGATGATTTCTAACTTTTTAGCATTACTTTCGAAATGAAAATATTTTTTTATATATACATTATAATTTCGTCAAACCAATAATATATATTCCAGCTTGAGGTTGTCGGTAAATTGTTACTTGTTCATTTTTTTTTTATGATTTTTTAAATAAAAATTCAAGATGGCGGAATTGTTTTCCTTTTTTTCACTTAAAGTTTTCTAGACATTTCTTATTTCAAAAATATAATAGCTGTGAACAAATAAATTGAAACACATATTTGAGTGAATGTGTCTCACCTCTATCACCTATTTTCTCCGAATATCTCCTCATTACATATGATTACTTCTCACGAATGTCAGAATATTATTCTCTCTGGTTAAATATTATTATTACTTATTTAGAACATCTAACGAATCCTAGCCTTCAACAGCAAATGTTGATAAATTTCATCAAGTTACAGTTAACAATTTTTAAGGATTTCTTTCAGCATTGTATGTAGCCGCATCTTTCCAAAACTGATTCCGTCCATCTCATAAAAATTTAAATTAGAAAAGGGTAAATCAAATCCAAATAAGTATTACATTTTGTTGCAGTCATTTTAAATTTGTACTAATTAGAGGTAAAATAAAAATTAGAAGGACTACTTGAATGTTTTAATAAAAACGGGGGAGATGAAAATATATTGTCATTTAAGATAAGAATAAACAATATGAAAATAAAGTTAGATGCATATTCTCACAAAATAACATACATAGGTATCTAAATTATATATATATAAATGTAAATCAATGGTGTTATGACTAATTCATCATAAACCTTTAGCTAATTATACGCTTTCGTTAGCTAATAGAATTTCTTCTGGAACCATCTTCTTCCTACGGATAACAGTTGCATTCGTGGTTATTATATATTTAGGACGATAATTGCTAACCTTCGATTGGATACAGTGACTTAGATGCCATTTATTGATTTCAGTCTGTCCCGACCTTGGCTGCTAGGTCTGCAGTACTACTTTTTAGTTTTGAACAAATACTCTACGAAAAAAAAATTTTAATTTGTTTACTACACTGATTCTGTTTTTAAAATGACATTAAATTACCATATCGAGAACAGGACTATTTGAAATAGTCAATGGGTATAGAATAATTTAAGAAAATAACATATATGTAAGAAATCATAAAGAGAAAGTACATAACATTTGTCAGTTTTACTGATTTTAATTAAATAAATATAAAAAAATTACAAAAATTATATAATTATATTGTAGTTTATTTTTCTCCAATTTCCCTTTTTTCATTTTTATTAACTCTTTCACCTCTTCTTTTTTATTTTTATCCACTTTCAAAGATTTAATTGAAATTTAACACTGATAAACAAGACTATTCCAAGTAACGAATAAGGTAAAATAATAACAATCTAAACTTGCTGATTGTCAATTAGTGTAAAATAACGTGTTATTTATTCTACGATCTTTTCTTTTTTTACCGAAATAAATATTTAAGTGTATGACGAAAAAAAAGAAAAGAAGATGTTGTCTCTCTTGATATTGATAATTTTTCTAATAGAACTGTAGAGTATTACTAATTTTCATGCCTCCAATATTTTTTTATTACAAAAAATTTCACTTGTTGGAAAATGATCTTAATATATTATGAAAAGAAATAAAATATTTTATGAAGGTGCCGGCTAAACTACCTCTAATAGATATTCTAACTTTATCAGAATAGTGCTTAGCAAGTATTTGGAAGGCTTTAAAAGTCACTCCGATTCCGCCTCTTACAAATGAAGTCAGACAGCTTACGTATATAAACTCACGTTGACCAGGCGAACGAGTATTTACCTCTTATGTCTTAATTAGTAATGGAAATCTGGTTCTTCAGGAAGTTTAGATAATAACTTGGAAGTTCGGAGCATGCACGTGAGAGGAAGTACAGCTGACCTGTCTATTCAAGCCAGCCATAGTCCGCCGATGTTGGCCGATTTATCACTGTCCTTGAACTTGACAAGTTCAAAGTACTTGCAGTTTAAAAGTACTTCGGCGGAACATTTATTGTATAAATATTATAAGCATATGTCATTTATAATCATAATTTAAATAACTATGCTGCTACTGTATTCCAACACCCTTAATCTAAACTAACTGTACCCCTAGTGGTCCCGAGATGAACAATCATAAGAAGGTTGTTTTTGTTTTTAAATGATTAGGTTTTGTTTATGATAATAACTTTGTCAAGATTCTTGTAATTACTTGTAATGGTTCACTATTAGAATCATTAAAAACTGTGGAAAGGAACTTTTATTCTATTGTTTTAGCAATCGTCTACTGTCTACAGAATCACACATATATTTCTGTTGTCTTTACAATCCTTGTATATTTATAAACATAATCTCAATAGACCTTGGACTATTGTTGTCTCTATCTGGACTCTAGTTGTCGATTTGTTATATCATAGTTATGTCCATTGTTTAATGAAAATGAAAAGCCTTTAATGATTATTAATGTATTGATCTTTTCATTGATTAGAGTGAAGTTGATGAATGGATTCCTCATCCATGAGCTAACCTTATACGCAGAGAAACACATTTGTACACATACTGCCATACACAAAAAACTGTTTTCGGAATCACAGAATGATGTAATATATACTTCATCAGTAATTTCGGCAAAAATGAAAAACAACATTCCCTGAAGGTATCTACCATGGAGTAAATTGTGTTTATAACCAAAATAATATTTTGAACTAAAATTTCACAACCAAATCTTATTAAAAGAATGAGTTCAGCTGCATAGATTAATTAAAATGTAGGAATTTGAAAGAAAAAAATACTAACGCAGATTAAGTTGCATAATGCTCGAAAGGCCTGAGAATATTTCCTTAAAATGGAGAACGCGTGTTAGTTGTATAATATGATAATGATTTTTGCAGAATATTTTTTGTACTTCAGGTTTCATTTTTTCTCCTATCAAATTCTACAAAATATTATACCATACGATTTCCGTGATAATTCTATCTATGTGTAATCTGCTTCATTTATTTTTTTGGAAAATATTTAGTTTTTATGGTCAGTTTGTGAGCTAAAATGAATACAATTTCAGTAATGGTAAATTACTATTATATTACCATTATACATATAACTAAAATAATAATTCACATGTCACACTACCCGCTGTATTAGTAAATTTGAAAAGAAAAGAACTTAATTAATCATAACTAAAGAAACTTCTTAAATTTAGGAAAAATTTATTGATTAAATATTTTGTTTTTAATAAAATGATTTAAGCTGAAAACCGACATTTTAAGATAATTTGATTTGCATATTCTGCTACGAAACTCAAATTAATTAATATGGAGTTAAAGTTTGCTATACAAAAAGTTTTTTTTATAAAAGTTGAAAAGAATGATGTAATGTAGGAGGTTAATAGAAAATCACGAATATTTCAGAATTTTACGAAAAACAAAACTTTGTATTATTTTTTATATTAGTTTGAAAGCCACTTTTAACAAAGAAAAATTCTACATCTTTTCAAATTTAATTTTGTCTAGGTTACTCCAATTTAAAATTACCCTAATTTAGTGTTTTAAGTTGTTGTTCCTATTCACTAAAAACGTGACACTTAATAAAATAAAAAATATCAATTTTCTCATATTTTGTTGAGACCAGAACTTTAGTATAAAGGGACTATTTTTTTTGTAGTTTTTGAGGTTAACCTCCTTAAATATTTCTGAAGACTTACATCTATATTTTTATGATATCTCTCAGAAATTAAATTACCTAAACGTTTTCGTTAGTTAGCATAGAATTTGATTCATTGAAAAATTAATTGAATTAAAAATATTTCATTTTTATTCTGTTTTTCGGCGTCAACAATAGAAAATAATCTGGCGCCCATTCAATCCATTATTCTTTACCCAATCAAATGTTTAGTAATTAGAGATTTTCACTGATTGAATGAATACAAACCAAAGTTAATTGACTAAATTCTCAGTTCAATTACACACTAGGTAAACATAATTCTTTTGTTCTGATGTTTTATTGGTCACGATAAATGTAATTGAAAAAATGGGAGAATTTTATGAAGGAGGAATAACTGAAAGATAGCTCAAGCTTAAATACTATAGCGTTTAGTTTTCACCTGTCCAAATAGGTACCGATTGATTCTTTTCAAATAAGATTGGAGATATTGAGCTCACCATTTTGTTCACCTCAATTAAATACGCCATCGCTAAAAATAGAATCACATCAGCATACATTTATCAGGATGGTTGACACAACCGCATGATCGGCACCTGCTGAATAAACAACTCATCGGCTCACTTATCTCTTACAGCTGATCGGACATATCGATACTATTGCGTTATTGCCCGAAATTCGATTTCCACATGAACGAACCTCTTTGGCAATCATTATTTGTAAGTCATCCATCAGCTTATATTGCTTGGGCGCAGTGACACTCATACATTACATAATGTTAAATTCTTGAGTTAACTGTTTATTTTTCACTGAATATATTCTACGTTGCATGCAATGAATTAGGGGGATATTCATTTGTTATGGGGCGCGCTGATCATACAGGGTTAAATAAAAAGTCAATTTCACTTAAAACTGTTCTAGCTGTATTAGTAGTTGACAGTGACTTATTTTTTTTAATCCGGCAAAGTGTTTATAGCTACTCCTATTCATTTTTCTTCATCTAAATTGAGACTTTTTAATTCATTAACCTTTTTCTTTTTTTATCGTATCTTAAACAATTTATAGAAAATTACAATGATTTTTTTTCTCATTTGTATTTTCTGTACAGATTTAAATTTTTGACCAGACCCTGAGAGTTATCATAGAATCAATATTTTTTATTATTAGAGAGATTAATCAATACTTTCGCTTATAAATAATTTCTTAGGGAGAGTTTCACAAATATTGACGCAGTTAATCGATATACCGGCCTCAGTTATTTTCATACTATAAATCTTTCTTTGATTGCCTACCAGCCATCTCCTGGAAAACCTTTTTCCACACCTCCAACCCACTTAAGAATGGTCGAAGGGGATGGGATGGTCAAACCTTCCAAGAAAATTTTTTATTTCGTTTATTATTGCTTTGTGTGAACTCACATATTCTAATCTACTTCTAATCTAACCTAATCCATATTATTAACGCTGTAGATGGTTTCCAAAATATCTACCGTGTAGTAAAAATGACAACTACCCGATTTATGTGTTTCTTAGTTAACTTGTTTCCTTGATTTCTTGGACTATATTGTAATCACCCGTTCGATATTTATTATGTCAGTGGATTCAAGATGTTGTATGTGCGTTTTTCATTCCAGGACAATGGACGATATTCCCAAACTTAGTGTGAAATTAGTCACAGTTTTATTTTAAATAAAAAATTTTTACTGAATCGTTTTAATTCATGTTTAATTATTATGAATTAATCCGAAAAAAATAAACAACTATACTAAAATAGTTTATAAATAATATATATTTTAAAACTAAAATAAATTAAAAGCCAAATAAAATGTTAAAATATTCATGTTCATTATCGTATACATACATACATATATATACAATAGTCAAAGTTCAGCCAATTGAAAACCTTATGTGTTATAAAAAAATTTATATTGATACGTAACAAAAATGAAATTAACTGAACTTCAACGTCTGTTGCAGCTTGTTTTTGTTATGCAAAGAAACTGTATAATATTGGATATTTTTTGTTTACTCTATCGCTTTCTGGACCAGTACAGCTGATTATAAACTCGTTGTGGACAGCTCCTTGCCCAACGCAAGATCAGTTAACGGAAGGAACACGCTACACGCGCAGGAGAAAGTTGTTTCCGCAGCGATCTAAATATCTGTTAGCCTTAGGATCTGCAAGGGGCCTCTGAGGACCCAGTACTTTGGGTGACAGGAAGGCCCCAGGCGAAACTTCAAACTGGACTAGATGATAGCTATTTGAGCGTCCATATACCACTCAGTCCAAAGTGGAAGTGGCCAATGTTTTTTTTTACTTCTGGGTAAAGCAAATAATATTTCACATAAAACACACAAGAAGACAGGTTGAGGAATAAACACAAACTTATATTTCATATGTTATATGATAAATACTATGCATAAAAAATAAGAATAATATAAATATAAAAAGGTAATTATTTTATATTATAAAGGAGATGTTCATTTGAAGATGAACTCAGTCAGTTCCGTACAGCCCTGATGCAGTTTTTCAAAGTGGGGGGAAACGTGGGCAAGAAAATAGTTGTTAACTATTTTTGTTCTATTTTCACCACAACCCTGACAATCTTCTTAATAATTTTAATCAATACTGTCAATTATTTATATATATAATTAATTTATAGTACACTAAGAAATTATGATGGACCTTAAAACAAATAAGGCTTTGCAATAATAATGATAAATATATATAAATTTATATGTAAATTTCGTAGAATTTTCATTTTTTGAAAATTAATATTTTCTAGTGGTCAAACACTATTTTACCGCCAATTTTTATTAAAGAAAGAATTGAATATAGTACATACATAAGTTACATCACCTTCTATTATTTCCTTCTAACAGGGTGGCATTCCTCTACTCTCCAGAAGAAAAAAAAAAAAAAAACGCCACGCCCATAGAGGCTAAACTCAGAGGTTAATAGAATAGGTCCCATTGTAATCCAAACTGAAACAACATGAAGCAAATAATTGGTTCTTACTCTTCCCCTCTCCTTAATATTTTGTACCGATGATTGGTTAGAATTACTAAATAGACAAAGTAGACGAACTATTTCCTTCATGTTCTAAATATTTTTGTTTTCGGTAAATGAAGATCCACAATGTATAATAATAACTGAGACCATTGTTAAATGATGCATTAACAACAGATTTTTGGAACCCTAAAAAAAAGTTTGAAAAATTCTTAAGTAGGCTATTCGAAGGAGAATAAAATTTACTATATTGTTCTAATTTTTTAATATAATATTTTATTCTCTAACCAAAATTTACTATGAAGGTAATATTAATGTGTTTTCCAGACATCTCCACCCTCTTAGAGGTACATTTTAAATTGCTTTAAATCTCTGATGAATTAAAAAAAATTCCATCTATACACTTACCCAGACTATGTACTTACTGAACTTATGGAAATATCATAATTATTATAGTACTTTAAAAGCTCTTTCGAACATCCTCTTTCGTATATTGGGTACGAATGCAATGATCTTGAATAAAGTTTTGTGTTTTTAGCTGGTAGTTTTGGATAAACATATACCATTTGTACAATGTACATTTTATTGAGCCGAAGGATGAGTTCAAGAATGATCAAGGAGGAGAAAAAAAGAACTAGATGATATACTAAAATTGAAATATATATGCTTTTATATATCAGTTTTATATAAAAATAAAGCAGCTCCAATGAAGATCCTTATTATTTATCTGATATGGAAGAAATGTAGGATTAACTGCAAAGATATATAAATAACCTGAAAGAAAACTCTGAGAAAAGGAAAAAGAAGCCAAAAAACTTTGAATTATATTCAATATAAACATATGGCTTTCTCGTATAAACAAAACTTAAAAAAAAAACAAAAAAAAAACTTATTAATATTACTCACCATTAATATCTAGTTATACAAACCAACAAAATAATTAATCATAATAAACATTCAAAGGGCCTACGAAAACATTTCAGCTAAATAATAATACGTTTCTGTTGGATCAAAACTTACATGCAATCCAGGAATAATAAATAAAAATATTTTATTGATTTATTTATCTTTTTGTTTCATTTTACGGACCTACTATTGACACTTAAACAGTTTTAAAATTTCGAATATAATTGGGCCCGGAACATTTCGAGAACGAAACGCTGGTGGACAGGTCCCATACTCTCGCAGACCTTTCACCACTCAGACAATACTGCATTTCCTATTGGTTGACAGTAGTCCTCTCTATACTTCCTTCAGTCTAAGAAATCAATGAGGAGTTTTGGAGTTGTGGGATTATCCCAGTTTCCTCGCACTTCTTTAGATACGACACACCGTCGTTTAAATGAAGTTAGTGGGAGAGAGTATTGTGAATCAGAGATTGGTTTAGGAAACTTAGGCCTTATCAAAACCCGATTAGAATGGAAGCAGCGATTTAGAAACGTTACATCAGTGAAAATATTAATCTTTTTAAAATACTGTATTACATTCTTCCTTTACCCAATAGCAGCTACATCATACCTATAATATTCTTTCTTGATTACTGAGATTAACGAACTCTGAAAAATATCAACAAAAATGATAAGAATATTATATTATAAGAATGGCTATGCCATACACTTCTGTGTAGTTTTTATTTATGCCATGTATATTTTATTACAATTTAATCAAAAGCTAATTATTACCACTAGAACTAATCATTATTAGATAGAACGCTGCAGCACATGAGGATTCAAAATTATACTTCATCCGAGATTACACCGGTCAGCTCTTGGACCATTGATAGTGAAGTGGTACCTACTTCCCAAGGAACTCTTTAGCCGGTGTTAAAAATTATGATATTTTATGAAAGGCTGCGCCATAGACTTCTGTACACTGTAAATTTATAAAGAGCTGTATTTCAGTTATCCACAATTCTGATTCTTATCTTAAATCGCAGAAATGTCAGGTGCATTGTTTTGGTGTTATCTTGTAAAAGTTTAAAAAGTGAAAGGATTGTGCATACAATCTAGAACACCGCTCTGGATTCTAAAAAATAAATAAAACAATAAAAAAAAAATTATAAATAACAAATGCAGATTTTAGTTATTATTCTATGTATAGAATCAAATTTTAAGAGTTAAAATAGACCTTACACATCCCTTTCGTTGCAGATTTGGCCCAAAATTGATAGGCGTCCTTTCATTCCAAACTCCTAATCCATTAGTTCATTATCATAACAATCTGATAATCCTGAGAAGATGGCCACGTGACCTTCTAATTTAAATTAATGATTTAAACCACCATTGGGTGGTTCCTCCCCTGGATTATCAAGTGTTTGAAACTTTTATCAAATTTACTTTTTTTTTTGCACAGTTGTAAATTTCAATAAATAAATTTAAAAAGGGTTCGAACATAAAAAAATTTTTTTTTGAACTGTATTGACAAAGAGTGTTCAGCCAATTCTTCTTTTGTTAACATGATTCATTTTTAAAGGAAGTAATCTAAACAACAGTTAACATTTGTGTATCTTTAAAGTAAATAAGATTCATTTGGGATAGTTTTATAAAAACATAAGAGCAATCAGGAGAATAATGCCAATTTAATTTAAATGTAAATACGAAATGTTGCTATTTGAGACTTAGTTATATTAATATTAAAATTCAGAATTTAAATAGTTATATAGACATCACTTTTCTTCTAAGGTCTGAAACTTTTCTTTGTACCCTGCGGCTGTAACAATAATTATAAAGTAGTATTCTAACTTTCCTTTGTTTGTTAAAAGAGGTTCAAAAGTAACCAAAAATATTCAGAAGGAAGCTAGACTATAGCCCTATGAGTTAATCAATGTGATCATTATTTTAGCAAGTGTTTTTCCGGGTGTAGTGCATTCAGTTATATTTAAGTATAGCGGGAATGTATTTGTGTTTAGTTTATTATTCTTTGAGGTGTAGACAACTGATTATTTTAAATAAGTTTTAGCTGCAAATAAAATATTACTTGACTTAAAGTTTATACTCTTTAAAACATGTTTTTTTTAGGGGGATCATATGATAAGTGTAATCACATATTCATGAAATATAAATGGAACATTTTCACCAACTGGATACATTATATATAAATGCATGGCTGTACTTCCTGCATCGAGATAATGAGATACAAGAGGCATTGTATGCGATCCCTATATTAATTGCTAACTTAACTAAATTGTAATTACTTTCAAGAGATAATCACTTCCTCTTCCTCAAGTTGAACCCTTTGGGAACCGCTTCGGCCATTCTTCCATCCTTCACGAACACTGTTTGTAAAACAACGGTCTAATGAGCGTAAAGCTCCTGGTCTTTGGAGGAAATATAATTAATCACGATCTAATAAGAATGATTGCTTATTAGTTTTAAACCATCATCTCCTTATTAAAAATGGAGTCTCTACTTATGTGGAACAGCTCCTTAATATGCACTTAATAACCCATAAAAGACAAGATTGTTGTATAAGACAGCTGATCATGTTGGGGTAGTAGTTCTAGAGTACTTGGTTCAAATGAGTACGATTCCAGCCTGGGTCAGTCAAAATTTCTTTCTCGGTGGCCCAGAGAAATGAACCTTGACATTCCCACTCTGAGTGCTGTGCATATCTTTAATGGAGTACTTGAGACTATAAAAAAAAATTAGCAATAGATAAATGGGTTGGATTTTACTATATTGTTTAAAAACATTTTCAACCATTTTTTTAAGGGAACTATTTTTATAAATAAAATAAAATAAATAAATTATAATGTAAAACACACAAAACATATTATATAAGTTTATTTAGTGGAGATTATTCCATTTGTGTACCTGAGCACGTTCTCTTAAATAATATTGGGAAAATACAATTGACTTATAATATTATAAAGGAATATAAAATGTTTATCTAATACATTAACAGAACGGAACGCCTTCATTCTGACAGATGCTACACGCGGAGCACTGCTCTCCCTGAACTGGGCCGGGTTGTCAAGGGGGTTGATCAAGGGTAATCATTCTGATCAATTCAATATGACAGAGTTAAAATATTTATAATTTTTTATTCGCAATAGTATAGGAACACATATTACTATTTGGGTATAAAGCCATTCAATTATCTGTATCCATAAACAAATAAATAAAATAACATAATATAAATAAGCATAAATATTGATTTATTTGTATAAATATCCAAAAATTAATATAATTAATAAATATACAATACAAAGCAAATGACCAACGAAAATTAAAAACAAAATTATTTAGATTCGGCAAGCTATTAATTGCTGAGTATTAAGAAAAAAACCTTAGTAAAACTAAACGAATAAATAGATTTTTGTATAGGACGATTGAATCTCTCCTTTTGCCGTCCTCTATATTATTTCGACAAAAGTTATAAAAAGAGAAAACAAAATATGTCTTTTTGAATGGAATATGGGCGGGTGCGGTAAAAAAAAAAAAAATCAAATAGTAGATAATTATACTATTTTATTGAGCCAACGTTTCGCCCCACGTTGCAGGGCTTCGTCAGGGCTGTTTTGACGGCAGTAAAAAACAAGTCTTTGTTTTCAAAGACAGCCCTGACGAAGCCCTGCAACGTGGGGCGAAACGTTGGCTCAATAAAAATAGTATAATTATCTACTATTTGAGTTTTTTTTTACCACACCCGGACCATATTCCATTCATCTATACACACGGTCAATCAATAATCTTCCAAAATATGTCTTTGTTGTATTCCCATAGCATCATTTTTTTATTTTCTAATTTTTTTTTCCTTTATGGCCTAGGTTATTATTATAGAACAATGAAGTAAATGATCTATATAGTAGTTATCTAATATAATCTTATAGTAGTTAAGGTTTACTGTGATTAACCGTTTTGATTTTTAATTTAATATGTTGAATTGACAAAATAGGGTAATTGTGGACTGAAAAAAAAAAATACCTGGACATAATAGCCCAGCATAAAGAAATATAAATTGTTTTGAGACTAAAATTGAATTTATTTTATTTAAACAATAATAACCAGTCTCAAGAAAGTGTAAAGATTATATATACAATTATTATTATTATTATTAGATTTTAATAATACTACTAAAGCTTATGTGCCCAAAAAACAAATCTTATATGAATGCACTGAAATATATATATAGTTATGTATTTGTATACATGAGAAAAATACACATAAGCAAAAAGGACTAATTTTTTTTTTTTATAATTTATTTATTGTTATTTACAACTGTATAAAAATATATACAACAAGTAAATTTGCTGTAGGTAACATAGTGACATGATACAAACATCTGGAGAATCTACCGATTGATAGAACGCTCATAACATTTCTAGAGGAGAAGATCTCGAGGCCATCTTCTTTTCAGACTCCTTGGAGGATTATTAGGTAATGAAGGAGAAGCCAGGTTAGTGGATTTGGGTGGTTGGGATGTTTATCGTGGTAGGAATGGTATCTACTTCTGGCCAATCGGCAAAATATGGGACATTGAGGTCCCGATGGATGACTTGATGTTTTTGTTTACTTTGTCACATTAAGGATTTTACGAAGGATTTTGGACTGTAGGGATTGGATTCGGGAGAAATTTGATCGTTTAGAGGAGCCCCAAAGCTCAAATCCGTGTGTCCAGATAGGCCTTATATAGTCATGTAGATCAGTCTTTCGTAAAGGGTTGGCAATTTAGACCGTCGAGTAAATGTCGTAATAGTAGGAATCGATGTGCAACTTCCAGTCTTGTATGAGGATTCCTTGTCAGTCGTTTGTCCAGATGTAGTCCAAAGTAACGGATCTGCTCGACTGGAATAAGTGGGGAATTGTTAACGAATACTGTAGGGCAAGGAGTCATGAATTTACGACGAAGGGTAAATATGATTTGGAGGGATTTATTGGAATTAATTTTAATCCTCTAGTTTTGGCACCATTCTTCAAGGGCGGTGATGTGGGATTGGAGGATCTCGGATAAAATGTAAGGATCATTGTTCACTAACAATAGACATGTGTCATCGGTTTACGTGGTGAGGATACTGTTAGGATGGGTTGGGATGTCAGCTGTGAAAACTGTATAAAGGATAGGACCAAGGATACTACCCTGAGGTACACCAGCAGACTGACGGAATAGGGATGAATAAACGCTGTTGTGAGTAATTGGAAATAATCTGCTGGAGAGATAAGAACGGATATGAGGAAGTATGTCGGGGGTAAGAATTTACGGATCTTGTATAGCAGTCCTGGGTGCCAGACTCGATCAAAAGTCTGTTCTATATCAAGAAAGACACCCGAGCAGTACATTTCGCGCTCCACTGAAGACGAGACAACATCAACCACATTGCTGGATAGTGGAGTGTGATGTTCGGAATCCATACTGGTGATCTGGGATTATGTGGTTGGAATCAAGGATGGGGTATAGGCGTTTCAAGATGTGTTTCTCAAGGATTTTGATACCATGATAGGTAACAGGACGGTAGGAGGATGGGTATTTTGGTGGCTTTTGAGGTTAGGGAATCCTATTCTTTATAGATAAATTCCATGGTTCAGGAAAATATGTGGATCTGAGTACAGCATTGTAAATGTAGGTGTGGAACAAAACAGATTTTTGAGGAAGATGTTTTAGAATATGGGATGTAATTAGGTCATAACCGGGAGCTTTGCGGGATGGTAACTTCTGAATGATGTTGGATATCTCTGAAGGATGAAATGCTTTAGGAGGAAGAGTTCTTCAATGTATTCGATACGGGTTGGATTAAAGAAGTCAGAGTGTGGCTCAAATGTTTTAGAAAGGTGCTGACCAAATACCTGAGTTTTTTCATCGTCCGATTTAGTCCATGTTTGTGATTCAGTAAGAAGAGGGTGATTAAAATTGTTTAAGTTAAGAAGCTTCTTAGTGGTCGTCCATAATGATTTGTCAGTATTCGTGAGGTTCTGCGATAAGTTAGTTAAATTTTATATTTTGAATTTTTTAAGTTCTGTTTGTCAATGTAGTATAATATATTTTATCTGCTGGGTATCTAGTCCTGTGCCACTTTGCTCTTGCTTTGCGTTTTTGCTGTAATAAGATCCGAATGTGCTGTGGCAAGTTAGTACGTATAGTATTATTAATTTTACTGGTCGTTGTGTTGTCGTATATGCAAATTCTTATAGATTCTGTAAAGTTTTTTATTGATTCGTCAATGTGATGTTTAGTTTTAAGTGGAGTTTTTAAGTCCAGTTTGTTTTCCAAATCATTACGAAATTTATCCCAGTCAACTCGTCCTTTAATCAATGAGTGAGGAGAGGGCTTGGGAATGAAGCTTGAATGTAAGAAAAGGATAACTGGTCTGTGGTTTGAGGGAAGGTCTTAAGTACTAATTTAAAGACAGAAAATAGGGAAACAGCAGCAATGAAGGAAAAAAATAAAGAAAGAAAGAAAACATTAGGGCATATATATAGGTTTGAATATATAAAAAAAATGTTTTAATAAGAAGATACATGTTTACAATTTAATAGTAAGAAGTGGATAATGGGTAAAAAAGTCAGAAACGTTAGTCCTAAAACAGAAAAAAAAAATAATGATCTCATCTCACATTTTACCACAATTAAAGCGTAATATTTGTAAGGGTGGTAGAAGAAAAATTTAGTAAAAACTTCACCTTTAGGCTAGGATGAACATGAGGGTAATATACCATGGAACGAATCGCAACTGAGAACGGAAGAAAGCATAGAGCGGGTATAAAAGTGCTATATAACGCTCTAAAACTCATAATATATGATCCTTCTGGCTCCTAAAGCGTTACTTAACAGCGGTTTGGATGTCCGCTCTCTAAAGTGGAATCACTCCAAGAAAAAATTACAACCCTAGAACTTCTGTTAGTTAAGTCGCGATCATGTGGTAGTTATCAAAATCGAATCGCTTTTTTTTTTACTAGTGAAGTATTTTAACGGTAAAAGGTTAAGTGATATTGCAACGTAGATAACTAAGATAAGTTTCATGTAAGTAATGCAGGATTGAAGTCATGGCAAAATATATTTATATGGCTAAAATTAAAAAGGAAACTATAAATAAAAGATGTTTATAAAGTTAAATTCAGTGGTAGCATAATCCTGATGATGGGGAATAGGTCCAGAAACGTCGAATACAAATGAAAAATAATACATTGCAAGAATTAATATCATAAAAATTTAGTTATTAAGAAAATATACTTCGATCAGCAAAACCAGTTTGTTTATACATCACATGATCGATAATATTAAATGTCAATAATATAAATGTGGATTGTTTACTAATGAGAGAATATTTATATCTATCCCTCTTCGAATTTGTCGGGCGCAATAATACAATTTTCTATCACTGAGTACTATTCGATCCCAAGGTGTCCAGTTGTAAAACGATGGATAATAAAAAGATTTTTGTTTTTGTATTTTCCTTTATGTATATTAAGTCTTATTTTTCTTTATTATTAATTTTTTACTTTATATATTTAGAGTTATCTAGCTTGCTGATTGATTTTGTTGGTTTCGTTAGCCTGTTTTGTGTTCTTTGATTTTCGATTATAAAATTATATTGCACACGACCTAGATTGCTTTTGATACGAGGGCACATGGATTGTTTAATAATCTTTAATTTAGACATAAAAGAAAAACCATTGGTTTTCTTTACTATTTCACCCAGCACACACTAAATATCATTTATTTTTTATAATATATAACTTAATATTGTTCTAAGTTTATCTAATTTACATCGAGCATGGGATTAACTAAATCCAGAAACAACTGTTCTTACATTTAAAACAATCCTCAGGCCACTGCTGATGTA
>NW_027115850.1:124364-126225 GCF_000696795.3 Halyomorpha halys
TCATTTCTGCTCAATTATTCAATTCACCCGATCAACAAATTCGCTCTCCGGAATTCACCCTCCTAGATCCTCTTCAGTGACCCGCTAAAAAAATTCAATATTAGACGGTAATGTGAGATCAGACCATCATTCATAGTCACAGATCACAGTAGATCAGTCTACCAAGAACAAACAACTAAATACATTTTACGAGAATAAGAATAACACATAGATTAGAAGGAAAATATAATAAAAAAAACCGGTTACAGGAAACACTTGAATGAATAAATAAGTCTAAAAAAAAAAACAAAAACAAAACATAGTATTAATAAAATAAAATAATTTAATGAATAAATACCTTAAAACACACAAATAGAGAGAGGTCAACATATTAAAATATATAAGTTATATAAACCATGTAAGGCCCACCAGGCCGATCTGGTATAAAAAAAAAGAGCATGGGATTGAATAGATTCTTGTTAAATTTGTTCAGCAGTTTTCAGCACTGCTCAATAAAGTCGTTATAAGACTATTAGTATTTTACACTTAATAATAAACTTAAACATCAATATTTATGCAGTTCAAACTTTTAATTTTGCATATCGTAACTTAAAATCTCTAGTATTTTACGAATAAACTTTTGTGGAAATTTGTCTAAAATTATCTACAGGATAATTATTAATTTATCCCAACAACATAGTACTATTAGTGCCTTGTTCAGATATTTTTTATATATTGATTATTTATTTATTTAATACCAGATCGGCCTAGTGGGCCTTACATGGTCAATGTAAGAGGTCCTTTTTTTTTTTCAACAAGTGATTAAGGGGGTACAGTCTCATAAAAAAGACACCCCTAACTATATACGATTTTATAAATAAAAACAAATTAGATTAAAATAATAATTTTTAATAACATATAAAAGTAAAGCTAATAACAAAAACAATGATATTTACAGATTTATCAAAATAAATATTTGACTTCTAATGGAAAAGAGTGAATTTAAGAAAAAGATGAAGAAAAAAAAAGAAATTAAGATAAAATAAAATTTTAGAGTGACAATAACAGAACTGATGAATATATAATGTATAACAGGATGTCCTACAGCAGCTTGCGCTTCAGTCATCGGGTTGTGGTTGGGTTTCTTAAGTTGTAGGTCACTACCCCTTTAACTGTAGGTAACTGGGAGTGAACTTCATGAATATTTGTTTCAATATAATTTTCCATTGTCTCTATTTGTAATTCCCGATGCAATTGGCTGTCCATATCGATTAGAACACATGTTTAAAAGAGGTAGGGAAAAACAGGAACTGCTAGGTGTATGTTGATTTCTTCGATTAAAAAATGACAATGAAGATTGACGCCCGGTGGTAGCTAGTACTGAAATGGAACTGTGGCATTGTAGCGGTGACGGTTACATGATGTGGTTCCAGTGAATACTAGCTCTGTATCGGATCAATGGACAGGGCTGCGTAGGTGTAGCGCGCGTGGAGGCATCCAGGATTAAATAACTAAGCAGGGATTTTAATTTGAAGGAGTTCTAGTTGGGTCAGAGTCGGTAAATTATATTTATTTTATCATTTTTTAAAGAAATTTATAACATTTATCTTTACATTTATTTATTAATTATAATTGTAGTAAGTATAGTTCCTACTCTGCAAGGTTGTACTTTCAAAATAGTACATCTTTTTTCCAACTAAAGAATAACTGATAGGTATTGTAATAATTAATATCAACAGCTTATGGGACGCACTTTATCAGTGATAATTGAAATAAATACACGATAAAAAAATAACTGTGAAATTTATACACAAGTAACTGAGGATAGTCTCGATTTCTAATACTAATAGTATACAGAACCTTATCTTAGCTCTACTGAAAA